>NW_010108418.1:0-21577 GCF_000699245.1 Pterocles gutturalis | reverse complement strand
CTGGAGCGAGATGACCCAGAGCAAAAGAGATCCAGAACCAAAAAGGACGATCTTCTGGAGGGTCCTCACCTATATACTGGGCATGACGTGTATGTTATGGAATAGATTATTGGCCACTTTGGGTCTCAATCCTGAACCTAAGATCAAATCCTGGGCTAGTAACTGGGGCTGTGCTCCCTCCCAGCTTCTCCAGTCTGCAGACCCTGGCAGCTGCGTAAACATCACTTTTTATCAGCTTTCTTCTGAGCACAAATCCAAAACACAGCCTCTTGCTAGCTATTATGAAGAAAGTTAACTCTGTCTCAGCTTAATCCAGGACACTTACAAAATTTTTAGCTTTTCTAGAATAATATTCTGACCTCCCAAGAACAGACATAAAAGTAATATATTTATTATTCAGGTTAAAAGATGGTGGGTTTTCATTTTTTAAATTTTTTTATGTGTCATTAACGTTTACAATAATTACAACAATAAAATGTATTTATTAGTTGAAAAGGAAGTTAAGTGGAATTCACATAAACTAATTGCAATTGGGAAAATTGGTCATCGTACCTTTTGACAGACCAAGTCTGCTCTCCGTCTCCCTGGTTAAAGAAGGAGACAGCTCAGACATCTTTGCCACCTGTCTGCCTGGAGAACGTGAATGTCTCCTTGCCAGGCCACTGGTGAGTCAATATCTAGGAGCAGACTTCAGCTCCGGAATGGGTGGTTTCTCAAGAGGTACTGCAATCCAGCAGGTCATCTCATCGTACCTTTTGACAGACCAAGTCTGCTCTCCGTCTCCCTGGTTAAAGAAGGAGACAGCTCAGACATCTTTGCCACCTGTCTGCCTGGAGAACGTGAATGTCTCCTTGCCAGGCCACTGGTGAGTCAATATCTAGGAGCAGACTTCAGCTCCGGAATGGGTGGTTTCTCAAGAGGTACTGCAATCCAGCAGGTCATCTCCTTACTTGACAGACAAACAAATGAGAAAAAGCCTGCCAGAAGGCTAGCAGCAGCCCCCCCCCCCCTTTTTTTTTTTTTTGCTTTCTGTTAACACTGTCTAGTTTGTATGCCAATTTTTTTTAATTTTCCAGTACTGCTTCCATTTCTGTATGTTGCCAATTACCTAAGATTACTTTTAGGAATATAAATTACAACTTAACAACGACTAATTAAAATTTACGCACAATGGCATTATACTTTAAAAATAAATTATACATCATATTCAGTTATGCTGCATTATTTGATTCAATAAATTCAAAACAAAGGCTTTTATCTCTCCCTCTCTACTAAATTACTTCATTCTTATCATGCCATTTTGTCTACAATGAAGTTAGGAACTAATTCATGTCCTTGTTTCTAATTCAAAATTCTAAAACTAAGATATGTCAGAATTCTCACAGAAATGAGGTATTCTGGATTTAGATTATCTCTGAAATATTTTATTCTCTCAGTCGTAATGAAATCTTTTATGGACATCTTCCCGGGCAACTGCTTATGCAAAGTGAATAACTATGACATTCCTAAAAGCATTTAGCACAGCTCTTTTTAGCTTCATTAGATATTGATTTTTCAGCCTTCTGTGTGTCCAAAATAAGAGTCAAAATTATGAAATCTTTCTTGAACAGTATTTAGAAACGGCTGAGACCAAAAATCTAGGGCTTACCAAGAGCTAGGTTCAAGGGCTAGTGAAAGCAATCTAGAAAACTGGACAGGCTTTTTAAGAATATCATCAAGCTGTCTGTAAAATGCTTCAGAAAAATTAACAATTTCTTCTTCAAAAAAAATTCCTTATTTCATTTCCTCCCTAACCTCATGATAGGAATTAGTTTTAAAGCTGAAAAACTGGGGTTTTTTTAAGCTTATTCTGTAATCTCCAAAAACTTTCAAATTCTTAATTCTTTGCAATGTACCTCCTTCAAGTAAGACAGGTTTTCATTTTTGAGATGCACTTTAATTTTTAAGATGCACACATACTATGTGCTCAGAAGTTCAGCAAACGTGGCATTCCAGTATGGATGTGATATTTACTTATTTGCTTCATACTTACTATTCAATGCAGGAAAGAATGATTTTACAGCCCACCGGCTGTGCTGTACAACAGGTTGTTGTCAAGTTTTAAGAAATTATGGGTTATGCAAATCCAAGGCTGACAGCAAACTTTATCCAGTTCTGCTCTCCAGCAGCTCATGATCATTGTAAGTAAACAATATTAAGAATTGGGAAAATACACTGCACAGAACTTTGAATAAAATCCATTCCTCCTGAGTGGAGGATGGAGAAAGAAAATCATGACATTCTGTGAAACAAACAAGCTTGAGGCATTCTCTCAAGAAGGAGAATAAGGATGACTAAAGAGCAAAACGGTACTTGAAAAGCAAGTTGGTAATAAACCCAGCTTTTCAAACTTATATCCTTCTTAACATAGTATTGGATTTTTTAAAGCAAGTTAGCTTTCCATTTAAAGAAGGCTCATAAAGACTTGAAACGATCCTATACATGATGTAGGTACCTCCAAGTTAGTTTACATAAAAATAAAGCTTACCTACAAGACTCCAAAGTGGACACTGAAGACCAAACTGCGTACAGGCCAGGTCCCAGGAGGGGCAAAAGTGAGGCCCTCCACCCTCTTATTGACTCTGTAAGAAGAAGGAATTTAGCAATGGGAGTGCAAGACAATAGGGACAGTAGGATGCTGACGAAGTATACACATCTGAAATGTAGTGGTTAAAGGAACCACTAAAAGATGGCAGGGCTCAGTAGAGCTCTACACAGAACTTGTTATTACTCCAACTTCAAACCCTGACATTTGTGGATCCCAGAAATCTGCTTTTCCCTTGCATCATACAAAAAAAAGCTATTTTCTTAAGACTGAATTTCATTCACATGAGCTAGATTTAACATGCACCAGTGCTGTGCTGGAGTATCACATGAGAGCCTTGCAGTGCGATAGATCAGTTTTTCTCTGTAGGAACCAAAGCTTTGGTTCCTCAGCTGTGGAGCTGGGGGATGAATAGACAAGCAGATCTAACCTGAACATAGGGTTATGAGACAAGAGACAAGAGTACATTCATCCTTGGAAGATGGAAAAGCCTTTCGGAATCTTGCAGCTATGTTGACTGGAGGCAAATAACTGTGAAATCACTTAAACCTCTGTATCACTTGTTTTTGTCAGTAAAATGAAGACAGTGATATTTTGCTTTCTTTGACTCTCTTTTGTCTGCTTATAATTCAAGCCAAAAAATGATATATCATAGAATCATAGAGTCATAGAATCATAGAATCATAGAATGTTTTGGGCTGGAAAGGATCTTGAAGAGCATCAAGTTCCAACCCCCCTGCCATGGGCAGGGACACCCTCCACTAGACCAGGTTGCTCAAAGCCTCATCCAGCCTGGCCTTGAACACTTCCAGGGATGGGGCATCCACAACTTCCCTGAGCAACCTGTTCCAGTGTCTAACCACCCTCACAGTGAAAAATTTCTTCCTAATAATCTAATCTAAACCTGCCCTCTTTCATTTTATAACTGTTACCCCTTGTCCTCTCACTTCCCTGATAAAGAGTGTTTCCCCGTCTCTCCTGTAGGCCCCCTTCAGGTACTGGAAGGCTGCTATTAGGTCTCCTTGGAGCCTTCTTTTGTCCAGACTGAACAACCCCAACTCTCTCAGCCTGTCCTCATAGGGAAGGTGCTCCAGCCGTCTGACCATCTTCATGACTCTCCTCTGGACTTGCTCCAACAGGTCCATGTCTTTCTTATGTTGGGGGTCCCAGAGCTGGACACAGTATTCCAGGTGGGGTCTCAGGAGAGCAGAGTAGAGGAGGAGAATCACCTCCTTCAGCCTGCTGTGGGTGCTTCTTCTGATGCAGCCCAGGACACGGTTGGCTTTCCAGGCTGCAAGCTCACATTGCCGGCTCATGCCGAGCTTTTCATCAACCAACATCCCCAAGTCCTTTTCTTCAGGGCTGCTCTCTATACAGTTCTCCACCCAGCCTGTATTTGTGCTGGGGATTGCCTTGACCCATGTATAACAGCAAACTATCACTAAGACTAGCCTAAAAATATATAATTGACCTACAAATATCAATGCTTCTCATTGATATGCTTAGCTCACTTAGAAAGGAGATGCACCACCATTTAACTGAGACTTATTCAAGATTTCAAGTGTGTTCTATTACAAGAAACCGAAACCATCAGGTTTTTTTTTGGTTGGGGTTTTTTTTCTGTTTTCTCACATTGTCAGAGAAGCATTTTTCTTATTTTCTCCTTTTGTTTCTTCTTCTGTTGATACTGCACACACTAGTTTAGCAGATGTGTTTCCTCACAATTTACTAATGATTTCTATTCCCTGTCTGCATGTGGCAGTGCTCCAAATAATTACTTTCTTGAAGGAATGTGTCTAAAACCTTGAAAGAAAAGTGGAGATCAGCCGTAACAAAAAACAATTTAGAAAAAATATTTTTATTTTGAATCATTAAATTTGCACCAGTTCAAAATCCAATATCAGATTTGATTCTTTTTTAACACATTTTACTTGTCTGTAAAATACTAGTGAAGAAGGAACACCAGTGCTATGTACAGATTGTTTGATCGCAGTGAATTAATATGTCCCATTGGGAAATGCACAACAATAACAATTTATTTTATGCATCTCTTTTTTAAACAAAATAGAAAGAATAGAAATGCATACATCACTGAAGGCAAAAGATTAACCAGGAGGTTAGAGAAAACCAAAGTAAATTATCACAAAAAGTTATATATAGCAGAAAATACATTGTCAAAATTCTTCCTACGAAATAAAATTTGCAATTGCTTGAGCAGTGTGTAGGAAAATCAACTTCAGGAATAATCCTAAAATTATGTCCTTTCTATGTCCAGTTTTGTAGAATTTTTAAAAAATAGAATCTCTTTGAAATTCAAAGCCAGTCTAAACTAAACAGTTTTTTCACAAATATAGAAACCATGGAGCTTGCAAAAAAAAAAAAAAATCATAACGAAACTCTTGTTCAGGTTGTCAACATTCAGATAAGGAGATATAGGGAATCAAGAGCTTCCCTGCTGAGAGTGGAAAAAAAAAACAGTCAGTATGACAAGGCAAATATTACTATCCCATTATTTTCAGAGTTCAGGGATTGAAACTGAATACCCAAGAAATGGGACCTTATGTATGTTTACTTCCAAAGTCTGTTGGATTCAGGGGTTTCAAAATCTACTGTCTTGCTGTACTGGATCATTTGATGTATTTGCTTCATACTGTTCTTACAAGGCATCATTTAAAGAGTGAAGTGTGATGGGTTTACCCTTGGCTGGGAGTCAACCCACCAGAACTGCTCTCTCACACCCCCCTCCCGGGGATGGGGGAGAGAATTAAAGGGATAAAGGGAAAAAGACTTGTGGGTTGAGATAAGAACAATTTAATAACTAAACTACAATAATATTGAAAATAATAGTATACACAAATATACAAATGAGTGATACACAGTGATACTGCCGCCCCACCTCATGACCAAGGCTCAGCCTCTTACTGGCTAATGATCCTGGAGCAGGGAGAGTCCCGAAACTGCACTCCTGGAACAGAGATAACAGCCCAAGCATTCGAGGCCGAAAGCTGACGGAGGGAGGGAGGTCCTGGGAGAGGGACCACCCTGAGAGAGCTGACCTGGAAAGAGAGCTGACCCACAGTAAGAAGGGGAGCTGCAACAAAAAGGGATGAGCTTCCGGAAGTTATATATAGCCATCACCTATATACTGGGCATGATGTGCATGATATGGAATAGACTATTGGCCACTTTGGGTCTCAATCTCAAACCTAAGGTCAAATCCTAGGCTACTAATTGGGGCTGTGCTCCCTCCTAGCTTCTCCTGCACCTGCAGACTCTGGCACAGCAGAGGAGCTGAAAAGTCCTTGACTGTCCTGGCAGCAACTGTAAACATCAGATGATATCAGCCTTCTTCTCAGCACAAATCCAAAACACAGCCTCTTGCTAGTTACTATGAAGAAAGTTAACTCTGTTTCAGATGAACCGAGGACATGAAGATATAACTATTTGTCAGTTAAACTACTTACTGTATATTTGAGAAACCTCAAAGACTAGCAATCTAAATGCTTCCTTGAACAAGATGGCAAAAGATACCAATTCATGAAGATAACAGGTGTCTATGTCTAACTCATCTATAGTTGCATGTAATCAGCATGAAGTAACAGTATAATTAAATTGTACTTTGCAGATTTTGCTTGCTTGGACATGCTTTAAAAAATAGTGAATTTCTGATAGAAACAATACACAAAACATTCCGGTGTAATACACTTTATAGCAACAATATATTTGTTCTTAAGGATAGTAGTGGAAAAGCAATATATGTGGAAATACCGTGGTATTGTATAGACCATTTGTCTGAGCAGTAAGGCTTAAGATCAGATTTTTAATATTGTACAAATAGAAAAAGGTCAGGCTTTAGGATTGGCAATGACATAGGATTGAATACTCTTCATCAGTGACTTGAGGTGAGCCATATTATTAGCAACTAAAAACTGTATATATCCTGTTGTCACACGTATGTGATGTCACATGTAAAAGAAGTGCATGATTACAAATTTCTAAGCCATATACACCATGCCATTCTACTGTTACTGCAGTGACAATTAGAATTGGGGATCAACTCTGAGCTTTGTGACAGCTACTCCTTTGAAATCAGTCCTTCCAAACTATATCTGTGCACAGCTGTAATTGCATGCATTTACCATTAATGGCAGCAGTAAAATAATGCTAATAAGAGACCTTCATTTTATCTAGGGTACAGTGGGATAACGTCCTGCTATGTAACACAGATTTTTCTGTCTTCCATAGAGAACATAGTTTACTGCGATCAATTTACAGCTTCCCTCAAGCAACCAGAAATGGAAAATAGAGCAAACATAGATCAAAATGCAATATAATAAAATAATAATAACTACACTAAATTGTTAAATATTACTAAATTCAATAGTGTTTCAGTAGTATTAAAATACCAAAAGATAATGTCTTCTAAATTGTTAGAGCAAATTAATGTCCAAGAATTAGACTGAATTGACTAGGTTCTACTAATACTCACTATTGGGAATAGTGAAGGAAGACCAAAATTAAAGCTACTAAAACCACTAGATCTTTGTCATCTTATAGGAAAGTCAAAATGCTGATATGTTTTTTCCCACTTTCCCATTGTGGCATGGGACTGTTCCATGTACAAGAATATGGAGGGGGGAGGGAGGAGAGAAAGAAAAGTGATTATAACCTCCACAAAAATGACAGAGCTAGAGCTGGAGATGTGTGTGGGAAATAAGGATTACTGCTAGTGAATACTAGACACCAAACTAGAGCCTTAAGAGTTGGGAGGATCAGCTTGCACCTGAAGGTTCAAAGAATTTATCTTTAACCAATAATTGTATTACAGGTTCTGTCCTCTTCCAAAACAAATGCTGGGTACACACATGCACAGAAACTTTAAAGTAGTTGTTAATTGTTTCTTATTTCTCTAAGGGAAATTTTAAATAAGTGAAACACAAGATGGTAGCAAGCAGAGGTTCACTCTGCTAAGGGATCTCTATTAGACAAAATCAGGGGACATGCTACTAAGTTAGGCCTGAGATAATGGTGATAGTTTAGAAAAATATATTTTAATAGCTTAATTTGGGGATACTTAAAATTCATTATGGATCTACAGTGAAGAAAGTATTGGAAAATTGTTTCTGAATATGCTTTCATTTATGTGTTACATTTTTCTTAAATTATGAAGCTTTCTTCAGTTTGGGTTCAGACTGTTATTTTGTCCCACTAGTATTCTATCAAGATGTCTAGCTCAATGAATACAACCAATTGCTGGAGTTTATACAGAGAGCACAGACATTCTGTTGGAATTAATAGGAGTTTTTTACCAAAGAGATATTTTAGTCAAATTGCTGTGCTATTTTGGGTGCCTGTGTTTACAAAGAGTTGGATAAATTACTTTTTAGTATTCAAAAGAATAGATTACTGAGACTGAGATTCATTATTGTTTTTATAAACTAATTTGACAGCTGTTGATTTGACAACTCAAAGCTATCTCTGAGCATTTGTAGCCTAATACCATCTCAAATGGAACTTCTTCTGGGGAAGAAATTGTTTGATGATTTGGGAGAACATGCCTGAAATCTGCTTGAAGTCTGTCGGGAGACAGAGGCTATTATTAAGAAATTCTCAGCATTCATTTAAATTAATGGTTCTATACAAACATCTATTGTTTTACACTGTAGTCTGCACTTAAATGTACTTAAACTGCACTCTTCAATTCAGAAACTGATAAACATCTGGGTGCAAAGCACCCTGTTTCACTCAGGCTATTTTGTCAATATCAATGACAATAAATAATAATAAATAGTAATCAAAATAACAGTTTTCAGTATTCATGATTTCCGTTTAGAAATCGGCTAAAATTGTACTTAAGGCCTGAGTTTCGGAAACTCTTAGTCTAAATTGAAGACGCATTGGAAAGATACTGATGTACTTTAAAAATTCAAAAGTTCCTTTCTGAAAGTTTCCAATGTTCATGTAGTAATTTGATATGGAAAATGAGACAAATTTTAAGGAGTAGAAATTCACATTATTTAGTGTACTCACTAAGTGCTGAGAATATGAAGCATCTTCTTAGATGCAGTAGCTATTTCACAATTTTCCCCTATAACTTTTCCTCCTTTTCATTTAATATGAACATCTAGCACTGACTGTTGTTGATGGTAAATTATATAGTTCACTGATTCCACCTAATGCAGTTATTACTAACAAATTATTTATCAAAAATGTTGAAATAAAGATATGATATTTTGAAGTGAAATAATAAACATCTATAAACATAACATGTAAGCTATGATTGCACTTAGTGATTCATTAGCCCTCTGATAATACAGTCCCAGTGTTTGACTATATGGTTTTACATAAAATCTATCATCTTTTATCACAAAATTCTGATATCTTAACTCACGAAAATAGATCTAGCTTTTATATTAAGATTGCTCAAAAATATTAGGCAATTACAAATAAAACCATAAACATTTCAGTAACATAAAGTATTCAAATATTTTAAGTAGTGTGCTCTGTTTTATGTGTGCCACATGCTGGAAGCCACAACAGCGGGACATCAATATGTCATTGCATTTCATATTGTATATAATGTAATATGAAAATATCTTCATGTGTATTATGTCAAAAATCTCATGACTATCAGATAGAAGTCAGCTTGAGACTGCTTCAGCTCATTATTATAACATAACTAAAACTAAAAGATGGATAGCACCTATCTCCCTGGTGGTTAATGTTTATGATTTCCATGTGTTGTATTTAAAAATAGTTTGTTGCAAGACTATTGAATGTTGTTTTATTAGATAAGCAAGTCTATTATACAGGAATTGTAATGATTTGTTTCAATCTATTTGAGTTTGAAACAAGGCATCATGAATTTATAGAAATAAGTTTTGGCGAGTTGTTCCTTTTTGCCTGTGTATCTGTAACACAGTTTAATTGTCAGACCCAGACTTCTCCAGTTCTCCAAGGTAGACTGTATAATATTTTTGCCTTCCTATTGCAGAGAATTATTTGAAAAAAAGTATTCTGCTCAAGTATACTTTGCCCTAGAGGAAAATTTGTAAATGTATTTAATGACTCTGTTTATCAAATTTCCTAATGTGCATGGAAAACAATGTGATTTCTCTTGCAAGGTTCTTTTCAATTTTTTTTTTTTCCTGCAAGTGGGGAAAATATTCTTAACTGAGAAATAGAAATGCTACCGTAGCTGAGAACACAAAACTGAATGAAAAAAATTAGATCTGGCACACAGTAATGAAGATTAATGCTCAAAGGCAGTCAAATTTTGCTCCTTTTGAGCCAGCCACTAATAAAGGAGCCCATCACTGTTTAGAAAATACAGTTGCATTAGTACACCAATTTACAAATTACAACAAAATACATATTAGAAAGCAGTTAATTCACCCATATCCTAATTTTCTCATGATCCAATGGTTGACTACATTTGAAATGCAATTTCTTATTAAACGTGATACTGAAAATAAACTCAGTGAAAGGTATAATATTAAACAAAATCAGTATTGAAAACTGTAGATAAAAATAATAATTTATCTGATTTCCTCTTTAACTGGAAAGGGTGTTCTTTGCATAGTAAGCATACTCAGCATTTGTTCAACCACATTGTGGCACTGGAGAAAAAAACCTGCTTTGGGCATCTGAACAGAAACTAAACAAATACCAAGTATCACCTTATAAAGACAGGCTTCTTATAAGTTCCATCAGCACAGAATAATCTTAAACATATTAAGCTAGGTCCTCAGTTCACATATGCTGCTATAAATTGTTGCTAGCAACAGAGATTGCCCCTCGTGTAAGAAAAAAGTGGAGGAATAAAGGAGTCATACAGTGATCATAGGGCATGAAAACACAAGGCAGTTTAGCCTACAGATGACAGGGAAATAGCTGTTGTTTAAAGCAACAGCTGAAGCAGGCAGAAAAGAACATACATCTGCAGTAGAGAAAAATAAAATCTAAAACTAGCACTAGCTGAAAGCAGATTGGACAACAAGAAGGATGGGTGGTCAGCTGCCAAAAACATACAATAAAATTGTACAAAACCAGATTAATGATAAAGTCATTGGGAATCCAAAATATTAGATAATTCTACAGTAAACATAACTGATGATTACTAGAGATAGAATATCTGGATGGGAGTATTTAATTTGTTTACAAATATGTTTACTGTATTTACCCAGGATAATCCTTGAAGTTCTGCTTACATAAAATTAAATCTAAATATTCAGTTGCCATAACAACATAATACATTATTTCTCCAGTTTTATTTTGGATCCTTTGACTACAGGATTGTTTGCTGGGGTCTTTGTGACTTAACTCTTTGATGCTTCTCAGTATTACTTTACATGAAGACTCTGCATCTTTATTTAATCTCAAGGATACTTCATAACTTATCTTTAAAAAAGCAAGACAGCCTCAAAGAATCTGATAAATAACAACACCAGAAAAAATATTGTACTTTCATTGATAGAATCACAGAAAGCTTCATAAAATAAAACTAGACAAATATATTTCATCATTTTATTATTTTACTGGCAGAATTAGATTACAGCATCAAATTTCTGTTAAAAAAATACTGAATGAGACTACCTACTTCAGAGCCATACCCTTAAATACAGCTCTTAAGTGTAGTATTGTCCATATCATTCTGCAAATAACTACACTTCAGGGAGTGGTGTGTTCTGAAGACTGCATTTCAGTTCCTGTC
This sequence comes from Pterocles gutturalis, assembly GCF_000699245.1. NCBI lineage: Eukaryota > Metazoa > Chordata > Aves > Pterocliformes > Pteroclidae > Pterocles > Pterocles gutturalis. The sequence continues at coordinate 10,280 of NW_010108418.1, read as the reverse complement.
TTTGCAAGGTGAAACTGAGTAATGTTTAAAAAACACAAAACAAAACAAAACCCCCTGACAATACAGATAATTTTTGTGAAGTGGAGGAGTGTGTCTGTCCCCAGGTGAAAACCCAAAGGGAGGTAAATGTAACAGATGTGAATTTCTGTCCGTGCATCCTGTACAATGAAAGCTGCAGCAGGACTCCACAACAGTCAGGAGTAAGAGCAAAATCTTCTACATCAGTGTGGCTAAATTCCCATTAGTCTGTCTGCAGAAATGGGAAACGGGACTGGATATGAAGCCTAACATTAAAACTAATCAGTCGCTAATGCTAGTAACATGTATGGCAGCAGCAAATAGGCTATTCAGGGATATCTTAGTATTTCTGTAATTGTGAAACTGTTCAATCAGAAGAGGTCTTAACCACTTAATCCACTGATGCATCATCTATCTACTGAAGGATCAGCAAATAATGTAAATTGCTAATATAGTCATATGTTTCCACTCAAAGAGTAAAGTATACTCTGTCTCCTGGCATACTTTAATACATGTTCTCTCCCATGTTCTTTGTTTCTCCCTAACACACTTGCCTGCATACAAATTATGTTCAAAAATGTTTTCTTATTGTCATCCATAACGATTGCATGGTAAAGTAAGACACGTTCCAGTAGACATAACCAAGAGAAGAAGTAGGGAGGTCATGGAAAACGTGCCAAAACAGCCAAAGGTGCCAGTGGGACTAGACTGAGATAGGTAGCTAAAGTCTTGTTTTTAACAAAAAGAACTACACAGTGTGAAAACACATTCAATGCACTGATAGAGGGGAAGAAAAAGAAAAAAAAAAGTACTAGCTCAGTATTTGGGGAAGGGGTTCTAAATTAGTTCTTATAGTTTGCCATCTTTCATATCTTTTCTTTTACATTTTAACCTGTCACATTGCCTTAGTAACTGCTTCATGCAATGAAAATTCATTCTTATTCTTGTTCTTAAGTTATAATAAAAATGTTAAAAATACCTGATCATTTATCAGCAGAAGTACCTGACTGTCCCAATTTAAACTAAGAAAAGATTCATCTGGTTCTGACATTCACTGAGCAACTAAACATAAAGAAAATTAATAACTGCTGAATCAGATATAAAGTAATCTGCATTTTCAAAGGTGTTACCTAAGCCTACAGTGGGAAATGGTGTGTGATTGAGATGTCTGATCTAACACCAATCTCGGTTAGGTTGTTCATGTAGTTCACCTCTGTGCCTTCTAGACAGAACTCTTTCAAATCTTGCAAGAAGTAAAAACTCATTAGTACAGCTGGAGGGCTTAGTCATAATATGTTGTTAACAGTTCTGCGAATTGTTTTATTGTGTTCATTGTGTGAAACAGATGTGTCCTAAAAGGTGTAAAGATGAACACTACACGATAAAGAAAAAAAAAGAGAATCTTTCATGTCTAGAGAGAAATTTCTCTAAAGATAGTTTAAAAAAAGGCTGAAAAGTTGCCAAATTTATGCATGATTTTCCCAGGAAAAGTTTCCCATTAAAACATATGAGGGAAACTTAACGTATTTTGCCATTTTTTGGATCATCCATAAGTACTCTCAATTCAACTTCATACATTATATAGCGACTGTAAGAAGCTGCAAGGCTTAAGACAAGGTATTATTAAGGGAAAAAGAAAAAAAGCACATAGGAAGTGTTTCTGTCAACAGTGTTTTTTGCCCCACATTTTTTAGCTATGGTAGTGCAAAATGGAATCCTGAACCTATAAAATACAGTAAAAACTTCACATCAGTTTTGTGTGTGAGGTGCTTGGACAATTCTATTATTATGCTGTGTAAAACTCTACAGATAAATCAGAAAATAAGTTTTGAGAATGCCTTTAAATAACAAAAAGAAGTAGACTCACCTATTATCTAAGTAAAGGGGTTTGTGGGTGAGACAGGGTAAAAGAGGAGTTGTGAGTGAATTGCTAGGGTGGACAAGTGAAAGATGGAAAGGCACAATGTACAGTGACATCAGTAACTAGTGAAGGGACAGAAGTGGCAACCGAGCTCAGCTCAGAAGCTGAGGAGAGAGAAAAAAAGATATTTTGCTCCTATCTTCAAAATTGTCGTGAATCCCACAAAATTTTGGGACAGTGACTAAAGAATTAGTATTTAATTACTCTTATTTAAATTTAACACATCTTAGCTGACAGGTTTATTACAGCTCTGAAATGACACTACTTTTAAAAGAGAGGAAGCCAAACAAAACCATTTGTGGGGTGATAATTTGGCAATACATTTTCCCATACTAATGCCTATGAAGAGTGAATAAAAATGTGTGAAACATCATCATGTTACTGTCTGAATTGTGTAAAGCTACAACAAAAGCTACAGTTGGACATATTTTAACAAATCACTACCTTCAAGTTGCCCGTTAAATAAGAAAAGGCAAAAAAAAAGATGAAATTTCTTTTGCTCATATCTTTGGCTTCAAAGTTACTTAATTTGTGCAATTAAAACACCTAGAGAAGACTTTTTAGTAGACTCTGGATTAAAGACAAGAGCTGGGACTGGAAACCAAATGCTATTCCATCATTGCTGTGTGCCCTGCCCTCTAAAATGTAAACTGTAGACTTGCTTTTTTGATTTCACAATAGTGTGCTGAGAGGAGTAGTCACCAGACTCATATTAGCCTTCTCTGATAAAATGTAGGTTTGAACTTTACAAGTTGAGAAAAAGATAGAACCCAGATCTCCTATTTCTCAGACAAATGTCTCACTAGTTATCACAGGTTGATGGTTTCACCTCTCATCTCTATTTTACAATCAAAGATTTTTTTGTCCCTATTTTTTAAACACAATTATGGGCACCAGCGCTTGGAAAAGGATCCCAAGAGCACTTCCCTCCTCAAAATATTAGCTCAGATAGCTACAAGTACAAAGAGAACAGGAGTTCAGTGCCATCCCTCTTGTTAATGTTTTCAGTTGACTAACTTAATGAATCTCCCTGCTCTGTACAAGAGTTAACCTTCTCAGGCTGCATTGGAGAGTAGTGAACCTATGTATTAGACATTGCACAACATATGTCCAAAAAATTCCATCAATACTGACATTTCAGATTTTCAATTTTTTTTGAACCTGAAAATTCTACTTCAAAATGTTCAGAGAATTGCTTCAGTTCTGGAATGACTGGATGGATTCCTACCATTTTCATCTCAAAGCCAAAACAGAAACTAGAAATGTCTTTTTTTTTTAAAAAAAAAAAAAAGCAGGTCTTCTGATTTCTTGATTTATCAAGTTTATCTTAATTTACTATGCCTCCCCAAGTTCAACAAGATTACTGAACTTTGATAGAATTTGACACATCAAATTTAAGCTGCAACTTCAATTTTATTTTTATTTTTTTAATGAGGATACTTTTTAACTAGTAGTTGCAAAACTTAGACAGGATATGTGAGAAGACCAGATTTTCTTTCTAATAGGATTTAAACTCGTGATACCTCCATTCCCTGCTTCACTCACTCCTGTCAAGTGTCCGACACAACCAGGCTGTAGGCTGTTCAAGAAATGTCATACATGGGAAAGAAGTGACACATTTGATCTTGTCTGTGCCGTGATAACAAGCTAAATAATTTGGAATAATTTGAAATTCACTAGGCCAAGACCAAAGCAGAAATATGATGACAACCGTAGTGTAAGGTTTAGTAAACATTCCTGGAATCTCTGGGTTCTAACCTAACCAGGTCTCACAGAAAATACAGGAAAAGACCATGAACCAAAGACCAAAAGCAGTCTCCCATCACTTTCTTATGTTATTGTTGGGTACCAAGGAAAATATAGAACTTGATGCAACGAACATCTCATCTATGTTTTGGAACTATGAGCCCACAATTCTGCTGTCTGTGGGCACCAACCATTGTTTATTTATGCTCATTAAACATGAATAAAATGATTAGTCCTGTCACCCTGATGATGGTCATCATTAGTCACAGTATATGTCTCAAAGAACCTCCCTGATGAAGACTGTTGTGTCATGCACCCCTCTGCTCATGCAACCCAGAAGTGACCACTTCACCTTCACAAAACTTAAGCAATGTTCTTATATTCATGCTCAAGTAAATCTTTTGTGATAAAAACTGCAAGACCTGAAATCCATTTTCCTCTCTGGAGAAGATCCTGCATGTTCTCCCTATAGTCCACACCTAGCTCAACATTTTGGGTATTTTTCTACCAGTTTCATATCACCAGAAGAGCTTGTTTAACGTTAGAAACATGATTTCCACACGCAATGACTGGGTGGATCAGTCCCTTGGCATAACTTATTCAACAAGTCGTTATTCAATCCTGACTCTAAATGACATTCCATTCATTGTAAGTATTTGCCTAATGATTTTGGTTAAAGATTGTTAGCTCTCTTTACCCCAAAGCATTCACTTGGAGTAGTGAAGGGCCACTGTATTGATATTCTGTAGGTGGGAAAGGCAGAGGCAAGCCTTACTATTATCCAATTCAAAAAATTTAATGATACTCAGGTGGATTTAAAGCCACAATCTGATTTGCCTGTTATATTCAAGGTCTTCATGCTGTAGGTTCCATGTATTAGAAAATTTGTTTTAGGTTTGTTGTTCAAATTACTTGCCTTTTTACTTTATTGCTTGTACCAAGAATCTTAGGCACTTTCTCAGTATACTTTCCTAATCTACAGAGTGCTGTGCTACTTTAAATTTGTAATACTTATCCCTGTGCTACTTACTTATCTTCTTCCAGTGCCCTCTGAGAGAGTCAGAATGTGTTTTTTCTTATTTAAATTCTTAGCAAATTTTCAGGACTGCTTAGGGATTGTTTTATCTTAAAATGGACAAGTTGCTTAACAAAACTAAAACACTTCATTGGTCTCTCAGAAAATAAATAAATAAATAAACATAGCATTCAGAAGTTAACAGCAATTAAGATGAGCTTTGTTTAGATGAATACCTCCTGATTGCAGCAAAGAGGTGATATAAACATTCAGATTTTTATGAAGGTGTGATAGTTTTGCCTGAGATAGTTATTCTTCTTCGTTGTAGCTAGTATGGGGCTGTGTTTGGATTCGTGCTGAAAATGGTGTTGATAACACAGGGATGTTTTTGTTATTGCTGAGCAGTGCTTGCACACTGTCAAGGCCTTTTCTGCTTCTCTCACCACCTCACGAGCGAATGGGCTGTGGGTGCACAAGGAGTTGGGAGGAGACACAGCTGGGACAGCTGACCCCAACTGACCACAGGGATAACCCATAACATGTGACATCATGCTCAGCAACAAAAGCTGGGGGAAGAAGAAGGAAGGGGGGGGACACTCGGAGTGACGGCATTTTGTCTTCCCAAGTAACTGTTATGTGTGATGGAGCCCTGCTTTTCTGCAGACAGCTGAACACCTGCCTGCCCATGGGAAGTGGTGAATGAATTCCTTGTTTTCCTTTGCTAACATATGAGGCTTTTGCTCTACCTGTTAAACTGTCTTTATCTCAACCCACAAGTTTTCTCACTTTTACCCTTCCGATTCTCTCCTCTGCCCCACCATGGGGAGTGAGCGAGCAGCTGTGTGGTGCTCATTGCTGGCTGGGGTTAAACCATGACAGAAGGTTAGAAAGCAACTTCATTTTCTGTTACAGAAAGTACACAGATGTGGACAGTTCACAGGGCATTCATTTTTAGGGGAATCCACTGTGTTTCAAGGCAGTCTGAAATTCAAGAGTTATTTTTTTGAATAAAAAGTTTTATCTTTGTAAAAGGAGTTGACTTCAAGTATGTCTATTTAACCACATTGTTGAAAAAAATGCAGCTATAAGTGAGAAGATAACAAGTGAAAAACAGCAAAGATGGATGGCACCTAGGATTATCAGATTTGATATCTATTCACAAACCATGCATCTATAGCTCCCTCAAGCATACCTTTGAACATTTGGTCACCTGGAGTTGAAGGCAAAGCACTGAGGGGTATTTTGGCTGTCAGCTTTAAATAACAACCAACTCTCTAGTCCCTTTTTGTTTAGCATATGCTTCACAAACAAGGAAGATCACACTCTGCTACAAAACGTTAGGCTGTAGTGATGAGCGTAATGACCTTTATAGTGTGTCATATCCTGCAGAAAGCTATGTGCAGTGAGGTATTAGATTATGTTTTCCTTTCTGACCATACCACTCTCTACCCGAGTTTTTTGTTTTTTGTTTTTTTTTTTTTTTACAATTGCTTAGATTGCCTGGGAAATTGGATTCTAGTTTACAAGTAGTCTTTTCATTATTTTTTTTAACTAGCAGCAATACATTGGAATTTATACTTCATGTGCTGCACTGTACTTTTCTGGACTTGTCAAGTGTTTTGCTGCTTGTATAACTATTGACATTTGTTATGCAAGATACGCTATTGCACTCCAGACTATTATATGCACCCTTATTACATAAAAGCACATCCTCTTGCCCATGTGATTTGCCACTAGTTTTATGTGGTACAGTATAGTCTTTAGGAACTCTACTTTTCCAGGAAGGTTTCAGACAGAGCAGTGAGTAAAACACAGCAACACCAATCTACTAGAAAACGTTATTTCAAAATATTCAAATCTATATCTTTCTGTATCGAGCAGCCCAAAAGAGATGCTATCCAGATATTGGAGAGTATCCATACGTTGGGGTTTTGGGTTGGTTTTTTTGTGTGGGTTCTTTTTCTCTCTTCACTATAAAAAAAAATAAATCTATCCACACTGAATCACTAGCATGCTTATAATCTCAATTTTACTAAGAATTTATTTCAGGTAGACCAGAGACTATGTTTAATATGGTCACACTTATTTCAGTGAGCTTTTGCATGTAGAAAGATTTCATGTTACAGAAGACAGCATATGCTTTAATTACATGTTAATACATACTTTTTGACATTTCCAGAGTTGCCCAAACAGAGGAACACCTTTACCCAGCTTAAAATACTCATTGGAATAGACAAAACTTGAACAGGAGTAAGCCATCTGCTTAAATATTTCAGAGATGCAGTAAGAACATAAATTAAAGGGAGCATTGGTTTTATGTCCTTTGATAGTATGAGAGAACTGTGGGGTTTGGTAGCTCATAAAGTATCTTTGCAGATCTTCTTCTATCAGCTCCTTTTCTCTGTTAGTGCTAGAGCACAGCTCTGAGCAACTTGACCTGTCATTAGGCCTACTCAGAGCAGGAAGTAGGTGAGGAGGCATGAGAAAACTCCCCCTGTCCCTAATTTTATATTGTCACAGCAGAAAAGAAGATTCCTGGCATTTTTTCTAGGACATTTGTCAGGTGCTTTAAAAATTACAAGATGCTAATCTATAACATCCTCAGTATGAACAGTGAGCTCGTAGGGGTATAATATTTTAACTGTACTGAATGCATTTCTTTTTTAATATACTGGTGAAGTCACTGCAGTTCTTGAAAAAGGCAAAGGGAATGGGTCAGAAATTACTAGCCAGTGTCAGTCCCCCTAATGCCACTATTGCCTCAACAGAGGCTCTGTGTACTGCCTTCTGCTCCCCTCTTGCCAAAACAGTGCTTCTAGATTGGAACGTCTCCTGCTCCTATGTCTCTCCTTACCCACCATGCTCCATCTTCATACTTGCACTTCTATTTTTCCTCTTTTCAGGAAATAAACCTTTCTGAGTTTTAAATAGTAACACTTTACTTTAGAATTGGTTTGTAAGGTACCAGGAGGAAAAAAATAAATCTTGGGAACTCCTGAATTGTTCCAGGAAAAGACATTCCCCATCCCTCCCTGCCGCCACCCAATTATACAGTTGTGTGTAACAACATAATAAACAAGTGCTGTTGAGTTAAATATGGGAGATCCAGTGTTGCTGCAACTCAACATATTCAATTTAACTTGCTCTCCTGCTTCCCACATTTTCACCAGATCAAACATGTTGTCTGTATAGCCTATCGGTAACTATCTTATTTTAACAAGAAATTCTACCTCAGGTACTAGAAATATCTCTTATGATGTGCCCCTATGAAGAGTTTCTTTTTCAAGTAGCTCATATTTTCCTTTCTCCTCAGTTTCTAATTGTCTTTAAAATTTTCTCTATGATTGGACATTTTATTTTCTCATTATAAACTGACACTATCTTAAAGGAAAAAAAACCACATTTCATAGGACTTACCCTTTATTCTCTGAGATATCAAAACTAACCGAAGCAATAGTGAGAATACTTCTTCTAGTTTCTTCAGAGCTTGCTGGGATGCATTTCATCAAAACCTATGCTCATATTGCCAATTTGTTCCAAATTTCTTTCTCGTTTCTGCTTTGAATGTCACCTTTTTTTTTCCTTTAACTATTAGATTACATACCACTAAATTGAGAAATAGCCTTAATCAGGACATTTCCCAAGGAATGGAATTAAACCTAATGATACTTATCAGCAAGAACTGATGCTTAATTGGGATAGTAATTTGCTTAACTGGGATGCCTGTAGGTTATTTACTGTAATCAAATAAGGACATCTGATCCGTATTTTCCTGAAAAGGTTTTCAGAAGTGCTAGTTCTAGAAAGATGTATCTATATAAATGCAGTATTTCAAGTGTGAGATCCTCATTTGAGTTGTTGTTCATTTGCTAACAGCTGCACTGTATCTATATTCACCTTATAGGCTATACCACAAGTATCTTTCCTTCAGGCACAGGGGATGAGGAAGTGACAACCTGAGCATTCCCTAACCCCTAGGGCAGGATAAAGAATATAGCAGCCCATGCTATGATTGAACTGGGAACTCATTCATGAAAGCCAAGTGATCATTTGATCTGCCTGACAGCAAGATCGCATAACCAGCACTGGATTAATAGAAGAGTCTAATAATGGCTAATAATGACTACAGAGCAACTAATGTCAGCTAATGGATTGTTCTTGTAAGGTCCTTGAGGATGTACATATGCAACAAGAACACGAGCAGTGTTGCACCTATGCAACAAAAAACTTGAGTCGTGTTTCAGTGACTCGCAGCCGTTTTATAACTGAAGATATAAACTGCTGTCTCTGAGGTATTTAAGAGACTATGGTCTTTGGGCTGGCTACACTAAAAGTGTGTTTAGGAAAGTCTTTCAATATGCTACTTTAATGAACTGTATTTTAGCTCACTTGGTCGAATACAACAAAAGCTGAACTGACAGAAGACATGGTATCATTTTCAGCTCCTTAATGAGACAATAATTTTGAGATGGGTAGGGCAACAGAAAGCTACTTCAGACTCAAAATAGCATTTTCGTAATTATACTCCATCACAGTATTATGCAGATTAAAGTATTCATCCTCTCAGTACTAGACATAATGGAACCAATCATGCAAAGCATCACTGTCAAGATAGAGGTTGTTACAATTAGAACTAAAACTAACAAAAAGCTACCTTTTTTCATTATTTTTAATTATACTGCAAGTTGTGTGTACCAGAGCTTTAGACGTTATAGCTAACGGACAACCCATTCTTGATTGTTCTTATCCTGAAATTCACTGTTACTCTTAACTTGGTTGAGTGTCTTGCTCTGCTTGGAGGTCAGGAGTTTACTCTTGTTACTCAGGGTCCTTGGGAATGGAAAGGATGAAGAATGACTGATTCCATCAGTACAGATCGCTTATCCAGGCATTCACAAACCAGTAAAAATGACAGTGAACATGAAAACCATGGTTTCTACCATGCAGAGTTAATGTCTGTCATCCTAATTTCAAAGATCTTAGAAAGCAATTACTTCTGCTTTTCATTCTCCAATGGACATTTCTGCTTCATTACACAGGACTCTGCTGAGCCCAAGAACCAGTTTCAGACCTCGTCAGAAATTTTAATGAAAAAAATAAAGTAATAAAATCTGGACATTTCCATAAAGCAGAACTACATTTCTTTCTCTTCATTTTTTTGTAGCTACTGATGTAGGTAGGAAACTTTGTAAATTCATTTATAGTTATCCTGGATTCACAACAAACTGCATGAACACTACAGTTGCTTGGACAGTGGAAAGATAATATTAGCTTATAAGAGTGGTCTGAGAGCCATTTTTCCGCTCAGCAATGTCATCTCAACAACACTTCACAGAGTCCATACTTCTTCACTGCAGAACCTCACAAATAGACATGAAACACGCAAGAGAACACATATATGTGCAGACAACTTTGAAGAAGCATTTATATAGTGAATTATATAGATATTCTATTTGGTCCTACTGCTACTGACATCATCTGACATAACATTCTCCACCTGGCTCATTTACTCAAATAAAAGTTCCATTTCACAATACATATTGGCATAGACTCCATAGAATCATAGAATGGTTTGGGTTG
>NW_010108417.1:380-889 GCF_000699245.1 Pterocles gutturalis | reverse complement strand
GGGGTCGGGGTGATGTCGCGCATGCGCATTGCTCGCCAAGCAGCCGGTGGATCCTATGCGCATGCGCAGCGTCGCGTTGGGTTTATTGTAGGTCCTACAATTATTACAGGTCGCTAATTAAAGCTATTAGAGGGGTTTATAGCGGCCCAAACGGCCTCTGGGCCCCATTATAACCCATAGGCGGAGCCTGGAGCCGCTGAGTTCTCCAGAACCTTTTGTATTTTGACTAAATAATGGGTTTGTTTACAGTAGGACCTACAAAAAAACAACATTGAAGGGGGTTTAGTATTATAAACAAGCTCTGGGGCCTCCTCATGAGCCCTGGGGGCAGCTGGGAGCCACTGGGTCCTCCACAGCTCTTTATATTTTATCATATTTCATGTAAACAATGGGTTTATTTATTGTAGGACCTACAAAAAAGTTAAAAATTGTGTTTTTTGTTTACGGTAGGACCTACAAAAACCCACCATGGGCCGCTCCTCCAAGGACAAGCGGGACATTTATTACCG
>NW_010108417.1:0-354 GCF_000699245.1 Pterocles gutturalis | reverse complement strand
GCCCGCCCGCAGCGCCTTCAAGCTGCTCCAGCTCGACCAGCAGTTCCAGCTCTTTGAGGGTACTGGGATGGACTGGGACATACTGGGAGGGACTGGGATGGACTGGGATGGACTGGGGGATACCCCTGGGGGACCCAGCGGTGACGGGGTGCGGTCGCAGGGGTGCGTCGTGCTGTCGATCTCTGCGCCGCGCCGGGGAGCTGGAGCCAGGTGCTGAGCCGGAAGCTCAGGTAGGTACTGGGGGGAACTGGGAGGACCAGTTTGGGGGGACTGGGAGGGCTGGGAGTCCCAGTTTGGGGGAGCTGGAGGGACTGGAAGCACTGGGACTCCCAGTTTCAGGGACTGGGAGGACTG
>NW_010108416.1:0-8913 GCF_000699245.1 Pterocles gutturalis | reverse complement strand
CCGGACGGCATCCCTGTATTCTTCCCATGATCAAAACGTTCACACTTTTATCAGATGACAAAATGGGTACATCATTTAATTGCTTTCCTGCAGAAGTTGTGCTTCTACACTTCTTAAATTAAGCTCCCACCGTTCCTAAGAAACATGTGCCATCACCCCAAGTATTTCTTCGTAACCTTGAAAGAGACTAAAGGCAATTTTTTCCTGGTATTCTGGGTTTATCCTTGAAGACCAGCATTTGTATCCCATTTGTAACAAACTATTTAAAAGTCACAACTATGAGATTAAATCCATAATCAGAACAGGATTTTATAAACTCGGATTGTGCATATATGATTACTAGTTCAAAGTCACTGCAGGGTGCTTGCAAAGAATTTGGGACTCAGTCTCTCTCATGCTTTTTTTGCATTCTCTGTCATGTTCTTGGATGTGCACACACTTCACACACTCTCTTGCATTGTCTCACCAGCTGTGGCGTACTTTCTCTGTGGTGTTTTCCTACCTAAAGCTATTCAGTATTCGGATTAATGCTTATCTGATCTTCTGAGATTTTTTGACAAACTTTTGTAGCTCATATTCAGAATGGGAAAGATTTTTAGAATCACTGAATTGCTGAGGTTGAAAGAGACCTTGGGAGACCATCTAGACCAACCCTCCTGCTCCTGTTCTTAGAGCAGGTTACTCAGGGCTCTGTGCATTCAGGTTCTGACTATATCCAAGGAGACTCCACAGCCTCTCTGTGTTTCACCACACTCACAGTAAAAATGTTTTTTTCTTTTATTTAAGTGGAATTTCCTGTATTTCAACTTGTACCTATTACCACTCTTTCTTCCACTGGATACCTCTAAGCAGGCTCTTTTCTCCCTCCCATTAGGTATTTATACAAATTTATAAAATCCCTCTAAGACTTTTCTTCTCCAGTCCAGAGAGTTACAGCTCTCTCAGCCTCTCCTCATATGAGAGTCTGTCCAATCCCTTAATCATTTTAGTGGCCCTTTTACTGGAATCATTCCAGTATGTCCATGTCTTTCTCGTACTGGGGAGCCCAGAACTGAACGCAGTACTTCGGGAATGGCTTTACCAGTGTTGAGTAACTTCCTTCAACTTTCTGTCAGTGCTCTTCCTAATGCAGCCCAGGAGGCTATTGACCTTCTTTGCTGCCAAGGGCACATTGGTCAACTTGGTGTCCATGAAGACCCCTCACAGTCATTTTCTGCACAGCTGCTTTCCAGATTTTTGGTCTGCAGCTTGTACTTGTGCATGGGGTTAATCCCCTCCCAGTGCAGTACTTGGCATTTCCCCCTGTTGCATTCCATGAGGTTCACATTCATGTGTTTTTCCAGCCTGTACAAGTGCCTCTGAATGGCAGCACAACCATCTGGTGTATAAGTCGTTGCTTCTAGTTTTGTATCATTTGCAGACTTGCTGAGGATCTACTCTGTCCCATCATCCAGGTCACTAATGAAGATGTCAAATATTATTGGCCCCATTTTTGACACCTGGGATACACCACAAGTGACTGGTCTCCAGATGGACTTTGTGCGGCTGATCATGACCCTTTGAAGTCCAACAGTTCAGCCAGTTTCAGTCCACTTCACTGTCCAGTTATCTCGTCTGTAATTTATGGGTTTGTGAACAAGGATATTATGAGAGACAGTGTCTAAGGCCATGCTAAGCTCAAGGTAAACAACATCCACTAGTCTTCCCTCATCCAGTGAGCTACACATTTTGTGAGGGAAGGCTTCAGGTTGTAAGGCATGAATTTCCTCTTTGTAAATCCATGCTGATGACTGTCAGCCACCTTCTTGTCTTTCATGTGTTGTGAAGTGTTTTCCAGGATTATTTGCTCTATCATCTTCTCAGGGATTGAGGAAAGACTGGCTTGGATCCTCTTTCTTGCCCTTTCTTGAAGATACGACTGATGTTTGCTTTCTCCCAGTTGTCAAGAACTTCTTCTGAACATCATGACTTTCCAAAGATAATCAAAAGTGGCCTCACAGTGACATTGGCCAACTCCATCATCGCTCACAGGTGCATTGTGTCAGGTCCCATGGACTTCTGTATGTCTAGTCTGTTTAAATGTTCCCTTACCTGGTCCTCCTCTTCTACCAAGGGCAAGTCATCTTTGTTCCAGACTTTCTCAGGTCTGGGTCTCAGATGCCCAAGATTCTTGAAGGCAAATCTTACCAGTAAACACCAAGGCATAGAAGGCTATGAGAAACATGGACTTTTCCGTGTCTGTTGTTACCTGGTCCCCTGCCCCGCTCAGTGGTGAGCTCACATTTTGCGTAGTCTTCCTCTCACTCCTGTTACACCTGCAGACCTGTCTATGGAACACAGCCTTCTGGGAGGCCCTGCCCCAGTTAGCTGGTGAGTCTGGAAGTTTATCTTTGCACTTATAATCCTTCTAGCATACTTGAATCTGCCCGAAGAGGTGACTGTGTGCGACTATCAGTTTGCCTAGCCACAGCAAAGAAACTTTTCTCCTTATTTGTCATCAGAATGGGTGTATTTGATATCTTCCAGGGTTGTTTTCTGGAAGCTTCTAGACTCTTAATAGCAAGCTGCTAAGCCACTTGCTTTACAGACAGCAGGAGCAGACAACTGCAGGTTTAAGTCACCGAAGGAATGAGGCTTAGTCATGTCTCACTGGAGTTTTTAAAATTAATTCCAATGTGCATTCCTTGCCTGTGCATCTCCTTCCCTCAGAATGCAACTTGGGATGTCAGAATATACTGGAAAAATTCAGAAATATTTAGCATAGAAATTTACCCTTCTTCTGCATCCCCCTACGAAGCAATTCTTGGTTCCAGCAGTTCAAACTGCACTGTAAGAACACGGCCATAATGCGAATATACCCTCATTTATTGTCTTCTGTTTTTATGGTTATTAGTCACTGACTTTTTTTTTTTTTTTAGTGTAGTAAACTGCATGTTGTATGTAATTTTTCTGTATTATCCATTTCAGGATTCAGTTTTAATGCAATTTTGTGCAAACAAACTAGACAAGAAGGATTTCTTTGGGAAATCTGATCCTTTCCTCGTATTTCATCGAAGCAATGAAGATGGCAGGTAGATGTGCGTTAAGTATTTCTGCTTGCTAAGCAGTAGGCAACTTACTTAATTGCAGATGGTAATATAGTTTTATTTTTTTATATTTTTCAGATTAAGCTCTGTTTCTTTTATAATGTTTGTTGGATTTAAGTATATAATGTTTTGCAGTATAGGAATAAAATTACTGTAACAAACAGATCAAATATTGCAACTTAGCATTTTAAGATTGAATGTATCACAAATATAGAGCACTATGAAAACTAATTGTAATAAAACTATTTAAACAGCGGTACTTTTGCTAAGATATAGTATGCCTTTGAATTAAATAGAATTCTCAAAGAAAATTGTAGCTGCAGAATATGCTAATGCTTATAAACTGTTTTAAGTAAAATCATTTTATACTGCAAATTGGGAAATATCTTTTATCTTTTTGACAGAGTTCTAGGAAATAGAATTCAAAAATACCTTAAATAAGTTGTTTGTTTTTTTTTTTTACAAGTGAGTGTTTGCAACATTTATGCTTTAATTTGTTAAAGTAGGTTAGTCTCTCCTGTTTTGCTGATAAGACTTGGCCTGCTAACTTCTGGTCAATATGCTTCTTACGTTGGGGTGTGCTGACAGGTTAAGTTTTCTTGGAAACCAATAGTCCTTGCATGTAACATTGTGTCAAATCAAAGGCTAGACATGTATGATATTACTTGTTTCAGTAGCTTAACTGGAGCAGTTGTTAATGTAAACCTATGTATGGGATGTGTGTGTGTCTATTACCTGCTCTTTTCCTCTTGGAGGCAGATTATAGGAACAGCTTCCTGAATAAACACTGAATATCTTAAATTGCAAGCTTGGAAGAGTTATGGCTCCTTTGTGAGTGGCATTAAGGTCATTAATGTAATTTCTCCGGGTGTTACTGGGAGTGCTGGTATACCCCTTTGTGAGTGGCATTAAGGTCATTAATGGAATTTCTCTGGGTGTTATTGGGAGTGCTGGTATACATAGTTTCTCTTGGCCTTCTCTTGATGATTCAAAAGAACTATTTTAATATTGCATCATTTAGAGAAAACAGAATACATTAAAACGATTCATTGTATTTCACCTGAGAGAAGGTGATCATGGGATCTCAGAGGCTTATATGTATTACCTGAGATAGCCCTGGTTAAAAAATCATAGGCATAAAATGGGGAACAAGCATCAGAAAGCCATGATTCCCTTGGCTCAGTTTCTTAATGGCTAAGAAAGAGTCAAATCCTTACCAGACCACTTTCTTTCTGGATCTGTGACTAATTCCTGGCTGTACAAGGCCCTTTTAAACAAGTCGGATGGAGACTTCCCTTGCCTGAAATAACTCATTGAATGGTTGTAATTCATGTCAAAGTTTTGAGTAAAAACATTTTAGGTTTAGAGTTGTTCTGCACCCTAGTCTGTAATCTCTCTCAAACAGGTCTGTCCTCTTCAGTCCTCCCTTCTCTCTGATTTCACTGCATTTCTTTTTTTCTTATCTTTTATATGGACATTGTATGAGTGAGTGCAGATTACAGCTCTTTTGATTCTATGTTTGATGACACACAAAAAAGTAACTAAATACAAAATTTATCTTTTTTTATTGCAGTTTTACAATCTGCCACAAAACAGAAGTCGTAAAAAATACATTAAATCCAGTGTGGCAGGCATTCAAGATTTCTGTCAGAGCACTGTGTAATGGAGACTATGACCGGTAAGCTATAGGTTAAGCTTTCTTAGCATATATGATTTTTTCCCCAACTCATGTATTCTTTTATATCTAAGTTTTTCTATGCAGTTCAGTTCCTGATGTTATTTATGTTGTTTAGTCAGCATGTCGAAATGATGTGTTCAAAACCATTCATCACATTAAAGAAATATAGAAAAATAAAGCAAATATGCTAAATCTGTAGGAAATGTTAGTGCTGATTTCTAGAAAAAAATCGTTTGCTCTCTGTGGTGTGATTAAGAAACAGTTAGAAAGAAAAGAATAATTTGAAGAATGGCCACTGTTGCTAATGTGCACAAGTATTTTTTTAAAAGTGTTTCAATGAAAAACAGTTATGATCTGTCTTCCTTGAGTGACATTGTAAAGTCAGAGGATGTTTATAAATAAAAGCCTTTAAAATGTATAGGTAAGTAGAAGAGAAATGCAGAAGGTAATCATAATCTTGTTCAGATTTGAAGTTTTCAGTGATCCCATGCAAAAGGATCCATCTTTGAAAAAGATGGTAATAATAGTGTGTTTTTAACCAATATTTTACCAATAGTAACAAGCAAAGTAGTTGAGGAATGATGGATATTTTTAGACTCTTTAAAAAAATGGACATACTAACTTCTAACAATATCAACAAGAAAAATGTTTAACTTCCTGTTGACGACTTCTTGTTCATATTTTTGAAATGTATTTAGATACTGGTGTTATTAGTAAGTACCCAGTTAAATGTGTAGTAATTTATCTATCTCTGCTACCTGGAATCTGGAGTACTGGAATTGCTTTAGTCAGACTCTGAGGAAGTATAGATTTATCAATTAGTCATAATACTTTTAGCAGTGTATAGTGTAATATTTAGTTTAAAGTCATGAAGGAAATAAATGAAGACTAGCATAAAAATATGCAAGCTGAATGTAGTAGTTAGATAGATGTGCTAAGGTTCAATTCAGGTTTACGTAGACTCTGAAAAATACAAGAGATGCAAAATGTCTGGGTATTTCAAAGGCAAAAGGTCAAAAATCTTGTTTGAATGTTTTGTAACCCCTAAACATCTGCTTCATTAAGTTGAGATTGGTATGATCATATCTTATTATCTTATATAAGTTAAGATATTTTGTCTTAGTGATTAAAATAAAAAAGTTTAGTATTGCATTCTTCTAACCATGAACTAGTTTCCATCAGCAGAAGCCACATCCTTTGTTGAAACATATTGCTGCATGTAGAGAAATTTTAAGACACTGCTCAAGTTGACAATTTTCCTGAGTGTCTTTGAAACAATCTTTAGTTTGAAATTTAAGTAGTCAATTTTCTTTTCTGCCTCAATTTTTATTCCCAGCTTCCATGTGTGCGATTATCACCTATTCATGTACATTTTATGTTACTGTAGTAAATTATTTTGCCATGATATAACTCTGTTGCATTACTTTATCAAGCTAATTATTCAGTGAAATGTGTACACTAAAATTATTTTAATTGGTTATCCTAAAAGCCTCGTCTTCTGGGGAGGCATTCCTTGAACTTGTATTTTACTAGCTAATGCCAGGGGATAAACAAACCAACCCTGGAATCAGCTGACTGAATCCCAGTAGTAAATATGAAGAAGCAGAAGCATAAGAACTGCTTATATTCACTAAGCTAAGCAGCATGCTTTCACAGTAATAAAATTAAAGCTCTCTCTCCATAAGCTGCTTATTAAAAACTCAAAAGCTAATTGACTTGTGAATTTTTTTTAATAGGAAAGTGATCCTTTTAAAAGTGGTTTTTATCATTTTTCGGGTGAATGGCCATTTTTAGTCTTTCCTACCAGATCTTAGCTGCTTTATTTGATCTGTGATGTTCTTCCAGTACTTGATGTCACATTCCTTCAAACTGAAGGAAAAAGGGTTCTCCTACATTGCTAACCTCTCCTTGTGAAGTACTTGATACAGTTGTTGTCAGCCATGTTGATTACTCTTTAAATTAGATGCAGTAAAAATGCAGCAATTTCATATTAGGTACATACTAATCAAATAGAATTTTTACCTTATATATGAGTTCATGTGCATAATGCATAAGCAAAATAGTGCACATGAAGCTAGTCTCTGGACACTGTACTATTTATCATATTAAAGAAAAAAGGTTTTCATAATAATTAAATAGATATTGTGGTAGAGGCATATTGAAAGAACTACGGCATTCCAAAAGAGAATTAAAGATTATAATAGCATGCCTCAAATCAATGTGTAGCTGCTGTTTTCTCATGTTGATTCTACTTTGAATGTTTTCAACACAATCTGCTCAATGAATGCCTTATGAATAAAAGGCTCCATGGAACTTCATAAGTCTCCCTACAACAATCATGTTTCAAATCGAGAAATATTTGTTAGCTGTCAGATTAATTCAAATTACTGTCTGCTGATAGTCCAGAAGAAGCATCCAAAGTTTGGAGTTTCTGTATTTGAAAAGTTTTTTTTTTCCTAAAGATAAGGATTAGATTCTTAAGCTCAGCATGGTAAGACATAAAAATACAAACCCCAGAAGTCTCTTTGAGATAATGATAGTTTCACAGATCAAATGTTGGCATTCTGAGTCCTGTGATAGATGTGAAAGGTGGGAATAATGTCATTAGTAAGAATATATCACAGTAAACATTTGTTCTAGTTTGAGGGAGAGTAAATCTTCAGTTAGTGTATGCTTCTGAGGGAATTCTGTCCACTTTTTCATTGTGAAAATGCCAGGATTAGCTTAATTTTTCTCAAAGTACGTAGTCACACAATATGTTTTCAACCGTTACAGGGATGGGACTTCAGTACTACAGTAGTACTTCGTATCTCTAATATTTTTGTTCTCTCTCTCTCTCCCTCTCTTTTCCTCTCTCTTTCTCGCTCTCTCTCGCACTCTCGTTCTTGTTTTCTCTCTCTCTCTCTCTTAATATGAGCTCTCAAATAGCACTTACACACAGTTATTTTCTGCATAAAAGTTTTAAGACGGAGATATCCTAAACTGCAACATTCTCTAACATTGATATTTTTTAAATTAAAGATTTTTTAAAAATTAAAATAGAGAACCCATCTTCTAAGCTGTGTCCTTTAAGATAAAATAGCAGTGTAGAGAGGGTAAAATATCAGTATGTGAAAATCTGAAAGGCCTTTTAATGTCTTGCATGTCAGGCAAAATAGGTAAAACTCAAGATCAGTGATCAATCCTTTTAATAGGAAATAAGTTTCAGGAGAGAGGAACTTTATTCAAGGAAGAATTGCTTTTATTTAAGTTGTATGTCTAAAGATCCTTCTCAAGAATTTATCTTGATAGTCTTAAGGATTTATCTTAATAATTCAAGTTTTCTCCTTGAGATGATTTGGCTATTTGAACACAGATTTGTAAGACAATTCAAAACTTAAGTCCTACTAAAGCTTATGTAAATCTTAACACTAGCATGTCCTGGCTATCTTAATAGTAACAGGCTTTGAAACCTGGAAGTAAAATAATGGTTCTCTAGGGAAAAAAATCTCTGTGATATTGCCTTTCATATTAAATTAATTACAGTTTCCTTTCAAGGGTCAAATACTTGTGGGATAAAGTAGGTTTGGAGCTGTTCTTGATTTCATTCCACAGATTTCATTCCGTCAGTTTTCATTCTAAGGTAACTTAACCCCAAACTGAAATTCCACAAGAGAGATAAAATATAACAAATGATATGGTCAGAGCTATTAAATTTGAGTTGAAGAGAAACATCCAGAAAAAGCAACTCGTTCTTTGCCTATTTTGGAATATCATTAAAAACGTGAAAAACATCTAGGCATGAATTTGTTGCTGTAGATAATATCAAGTGTTGATCCACATTATCTCCAAAGAGTCCCTTCCTAGTAAAGAAAATTATTCAACATGTATTCAACTGTATCTCACAGGAAGCATGGAAAGCAGCTTCTGTGGAAGCAAGTCATAAAGTAGTTGCTTGGATTCCTGTCCCCTCTATTAATATCACAGACCTGATGACTTCCCTTCATGTGAAACTTTTCTGATGAATAAAAGTAAGCACCTTGTTGCTTAGAATATAGGAAGTTGGAGGGAAGGGATGCCATCCAGAGGGACCTTGACAGGCTTGAGAGGTGGCCAATGCAAACCTCATGAAGTTCAACTGGGCCAAGTTCAAGGTCCTGCACGTGGGTC
>NW_010108415.1:17714-20051 GCF_000699245.1 Pterocles gutturalis | reverse complement strand
AATAATTTCCTACGCTGAAAGCCCTTTGGCCACCGCGTTTCCTTGGGACTTAATAACCAAACACCTTTAGAAAGACCTTAACTTCAGCCCCTGGAAGTATTATTCTGCTTCCCTGCTGCATATATATACTTTTTTACATATATTTTTATATATTTTATATGTACAACACGAATATGTGGGTTGAGTACTCCTGAATGCAGGAGCATCGCCAGGGATGCAGCACCCACTGCAATCCCCCCCTAGTCCTCTCCACCCCACTCCTGCTCCCCCACCCCACTTTCCTCGCAGTGATTTAATCGCTTTCCTCTTTTAATTGCTCCTTTCAAGGCAGGTTTCTCATCCCAAAGCTCCGGCGAGCCCGGCTTCAGAGCAGTCCAGCTCAAAGCAATTTCTCCTTTGCTCCCTTCCCAAACCAGGCTCCTACAATGCTGCTTGTTATGATGATGATGATGATTATAAATTTATTTCTAATTCTTTTCTTTTTTCCACCCTGCAGCTTGCAAGGAGGTGGGTGGAAAATCCAGGAGGAATCGAATCAGCTTGATTAAAGGCGACGGAGCGGGATGATGGGCAGCAAGGAAGGGAACTGGCTCTTTTTGCATCTCCTGGATGAGGCTTTGAGCAACCTGGGCTAGTGGGAGGTGTCCCTGCCCATGGCAGGGGGGGGGAACTGGATGATTTCTAAGGTCCCTTCCAACCCAAACCATTCTATCGTTCTATGATTCTATGATCTCCAGGGGTTAAAAGCATCATGGAAGAAGCTCCCCATTGTCCATAGCTGGTTTTGGCTGCGCTGGCACAGCAAACGCCTCTCCTCATCCTCCGTGGAGCAGGAAGTTGCAAAAGCAGCCGCAAGGATGCTTGCGTGTGAGGTGCTCCATGCATGATGCACCCTCCCAGACAACGGTCATGAGCATCTTCCTCCCTTAAACACATCTGAAAGAAAAAAAACCACAAAACATAGAACATTCCCCAACCACTTCAAAGTAGCAAAAACTTCCATTTTAAGTCCAAAAAAGCTGCCCTGCAAGCTCTCCGAAGCCAGGGGACCACCCCAAGCCCCCTGCAGCCCTTCCGGGGCAGCGTACCCAGAGAATAAGAAAAAATAAAAAAAATCTTTCCTAAAGCAGAGTCCTGGGGTTTTATAGATTTGTTTCTGTTGGCACAGTCGTTAAAGGGAGCCTTCTGCTTAATAGCGTTTGCTGGAGTTTGTAAATATTGCAACAAGCTCGCCGGCTGCCCTGGCACGTTAGCAGCCGCTGAGATAATGAGGCTGGAGGAAGGGATCAATATAGGGGATATCGAGAGGAAAATAAAGTAAAAAAATAAAGTAAAAAAATAATCTTGGGAAGATGAGTCTTGGTGCAGGACACCCATCCGCAGCTTGGATGAGGAGGAGTGGGCTCAAGCCTTGCTAAAAGCATCTTCTAAAGGGTACCAGCACGGAAAACTTAGCATTAAAATGCATTAAATGCACTTTGTGGTTAGAACACATTTGCTGCTGGTGCACGGGAGAAGGTGGTGGCCCTGTCCAGGGCTGTCCCCAGATGGGGTGGGATCTGGGTCAGACCATGCTTGGGTTAACAGAGCCCAGTTGGCTTTGAGGGTTCCTATCTCCTTCCAGGAGCACAACACCCACCATTAGCAGGCAGCAGGAGAAACGTCTTCGTTAGCTAAAGGACATTAATTTGTGATGAGAAAAAAAATCTAAGGTGGTAGAGCATCCTCCTGGCCCAATCAGGCCACGCACAGGGGGAAATATCTGCAGCAGCGTCTCTTCCAGGCTCAGAGCATCACAGCTCCATGGAGCACCCTTGGTTTGGGGTATTTTAAATTAAATCGGAGCTCAGGTGGCTGTAGGGATTGTTTTTCGTTGTAGTTTTTAAAAGCGAGCAGACAGCCTCTTGTTTAAAAACCTCGTGGGCTGAGGCAAGGCCAGGGAGGGTTCACTCACCACTTAACGGGCAAGAAACCAACAGGACTTGGGGAAAAAAAAAAAAAAAAAAAAAAAAAAACACCAGTTGAATTTATTAACTATTTACAATCAAAACCAAAGTGAGATATGGAAAAAAGAACTACACCTTAGAAAGGGACTTCTGCCCCACTCCTCCCAAAGGCCTTGTTCCTGGGTTCTGCACCTTCTCCCCTCGGCGGCACAGGGAACGGGGCGTGCGGTCAGTCCGTGGCATCTCTGCCCCTTCTTCCTCCTCAGGAGCGGGCTCCTCACAGTCCTTCCCTCACAGCGTGGGGTCCTTTTCCCGGGAGACTCCTTCACAAGCTGCTCCAGCATGAGGCCTTCCCACACGGGGTCGCAGGCCTCTGACAACTGCTTGGCTC
>NW_010108415.1:15590-17683 GCF_000699245.1 Pterocles gutturalis | reverse complement strand
CCACATTCTTCACCACGCTGCAGGGGAACCTCTGTTCCAGGCCACCTCCTTCCTCTCCCCTCTCCTCACTGACTTCGTGTCTGCAGAGTTGTCTCTCTCACATCCTGCTCCTCTCTGCTGCAGGTTCCTTCACCAGCTTCTGAGAAAACTAACTCTTGGGAGGGCCGTGGCGGAGGCTTGGGCTGCAGCAGGCCGGGTTATGGAAGAAGCCGGGCAGGCAGCTGCATGGCTGGGCCAGTTGGGCTCAGCCAGGCCCTGCCTAGGGCTGCACCAGCCCCTCCATGTTCTGTGCCTCCTCTTAAATAGATTAATTGCAGAGGTGTTGACTGCTCAGCCTTGGCCAGGGGTGGGTCCAGCCTGGACGCAGAGGCGTTGATTGGCTCATCCCTGGTCAGGGGCGGGTCCAGGCAGAAGCTGAGGAAACTTCCAGCAGTTTCTCACAGGGGCCATCTTGGTAGGACTCCTTCCTCCACCCGCCCCCCCCGGCTACTAAAGCCTCGGAGCTGGGGCTGGGGGTGAACAATTAGCAGTTAATTACCGGAATTAACTGCAGCCCCTCCCTTGCTACCAGAACAGACTTGGGAGTCAGGGGAAAGCTTCAGCAGGTACTGACAGGAACCACTGCTGCGGCCCCTCCCTGCTACCACACAAACCCACCACACAAAACCCCATTTTTACAATGGCTCATTGCTCAACAAACCGCAAATCCCACGGCTGGTATTACACAGAGCATTGTAATTAAAATATAGATACGATTTTTTTAACTGTGTGGTTGCAATCACACAGCATGAGAGCTCCCTGCCACGCCATGGGGCGATGTCCGTCGAGAACCAGCTGCCTTCCCGCACGCCGACCCCAAAGGTGGCAAAATTGCAAAGGAAAAGAGGAAAAAAAGGTGGGAAAAAATCGCAATCTCCTCACCACCCTTCCCATCGGCATCACCGATGCTCCCGAGGATGCTCATGGTCCTTCGGCTGCAAGGCTGCTGCGGAAACTTCGTGGGGAGAAAACTTCAGCAGAAACAGACTTTTAAGGGCAAAGAAAGAAAAAAAAAAAAAAAAATCCCAAGCCAAGCACACTCGATGGCTAATTATTAAAATACTCCGGAATGGGTGCGAGGCGGCTCATCTTCGCTCGGCGGCAGCAGCGGGAGCCACGCCGTCCCATTTCAAGGTTGAGCGGGCAGAAATATCCATCTGATAATTGTCATGCTACAAATGAAAATCAAATTGAAGGCGGTTAGAGGATCGCATTCGAAATTGATTTAGTCCTCGGACACGTTTCCACCTCCCTGGCCCCGGGTTTCTCCGCTGCGGATGGAGAGAGCTCTGGGTACCAGGGATGCAGGTGATGGGTGACATCCGTCCTCCCATTTTTTCCCCTCCATCCTCCACCATTTCTGGGGAAAAAAAAAGACATTTTAGGGTTTCCTATTGATTTTTGAGGCTGTGCAGCTCCAAGGGGGTATTTTAACCCTTTAGGATGCTGTCGCTCAAGCAAGGGAAAGAAAACATTTGCACCCGAAGCCAAACCAGGTTACAAAATATTGCAAACACACCGATTCCTATAGAATTTATTTCCACGCTCCCCAAATTTCCTTTCCTCTGGAAACCGTGCATCCCCAGCTCCCAAAACCAGGGGATTTTTTTTTGTACCAAATATCTTCAATTCACAGTCCAAAAAAAAAAGGCGCTATTTCAGCAAAAACCCCCATTTTCAGTGCAGCCGGCACCCGCTGAGTGCTCCCCACCGCTCATTCTGCATCTCCAAGCACCCCAATATATACAGATTCCTTCTTTATACAGGTCATAATATACATCGTATTTATATATATATATTTATAGAGATAGATATTCACACGCAGACACACGGACGCCTTCAGCCAAAGAACCGCCACCTCCAAAGCCCGCCGGGAGGTCGCTGCTCTCACCATTAAAAATTCCCCTCTCCCCACTCACAAGCTGGTTTTCTGGGGGAAAAAAAAATCCCATTTTTTCAGGTTTTTTTCCTCCTTAAAAAAAAAAAAAAAATAAAGGGTGATGCACCCAGGGCATACCTTTCAATATTTGTCAAAGATTAAATTATCACAGCCC
>NW_010108415.1:14828-15529 GCF_000699245.1 Pterocles gutturalis | reverse complement strand
AGGAGCGGGGTGCTGCCGGCATCGCCCCCCCGGCGCGGCGATTCGCTGTGGAAATTCCGGTAACCCCGACCTCCCGAAATGATAGCCACCGAGGAAATCTCTTTTCGGGGGGTATCGCGGGCGCAGGGTCGGCTCCGCACCCAGACATCGGGGTCATCGGCCATCTCGTAGATGGAACCGTCCTCCTCCGTGTGCGCCGGCGTGCCCCCCACCGGCGTGTCCCGCACTGACAGCAGCTGCCCGGGGAGGTGGGAGGTGGAACGGAGGCGGTATTGTAATAAAATCCCTTTTTTGCGCATTGCATGTGGTGAGGAGGCGGGGGACCATCCAGCTCCGGGGGTTTTTCTTCTTCAGCTTCCTCTTCCTCATCCTGGTCGCCTTTCAGCACGTCGGGGGCCAGGGTGCTCAGCGCCACGGCTAAAAATTCCACGGGACCGGCGTGGCCATTGAGGGACACCATGCCTTTTCCTGAAAAAAAAATTGAAAAAAAAATTTTAAAAAAGGGTTTTGCTAAAAAACAAAGAGCCCAAAAATAAGGTTGCATCCATATAGGGAGGGGTTTGGGGGTTTTTTTCTTTTTTTTTTCTTTTTTTTTTCTTTTTTTGTTTTGTTTTTTTTTTGGGGGGTGCTGACCGGTGATTTTGGGGATGCCTTCCAAGCGCGGCACGGGAAGCAGCACGATGATGCCCTGGTCGGTGCCC
>NW_010108415.1:10733-14750 GCF_000699245.1 Pterocles gutturalis | reverse complement strand
TTTTAAAGGGTGAGAAAAAAAATAATAAAAAAAAAAAGGTGAGGGATGATTTTCCAGCAGCATCTTCCCAGATAACCCATCACCAGCGGGTTTTTCCTGGGGAACGCACTCCAGATTCCACCCAAAAAACCAAACAGCATCTTCCCACAAAGGTCTCCACGCCCAGGAGAGTGCTAGAAATATAAATAAATAAAAAGAGGAAAAAAAAAAAAAAAAGGAAAAAAAGTGAGATGTCTAATGGCAAATGAATATTTTATCGCCAGGACTTAGCGCTGCACGGCGTTGGACTGGGCGAAGCGATAGATCAGCGGAGATGCAACTGGGTTTTCTCCAGGAGGAGTTTATTAATGACCTGTCGAGTGAAAAAGGATGAGGGAGCGTGAGTTCAAAAATGCATTAAATACCCGATGCTCGCTCGCCCGGGAAGAAAAGGAAGTGATAAATATTTTAACATGCCCAAAAAAAAAAGAAAAAAAGAAAAAAAAGCGACGTACATGAGTATCGTGCTTATAACTAATTACACAATTATGTCGCTCCGTAGCCGGAACAAGAAGGGAGACAAGCTTGCAAGCCCGTGGCAGCAGAGCTGGAGGGGTGGATGCAGCGAGGAGATGGTGCTGGATGGTGAGCTGGGGAAATGGGGTGCAGGGTGCAACGGCAGCAGGGTGCAGGCATGGATGCAGGCACAGTGCAAGGACGGGGTGCAAGGATGCAGCACGAGTGCAAAGTGGGATGCACGGATGCAGGTAAGGATGCACGCATGGGTGCAGGGATGGGGTGCAAGGATGCACACAGGGATGTGCACAGGTGCAAGGATGGGATGCAAGGATGCAGGGAAGGATGCACACAGGTGCAAGGATAGGGTGCAAGGATGCAGGCACAGTGCAAGGATGGGGTGCAAGGATGCATGCATAGGTGCAAGGATGAGGTGCAAGGATGCACGCAAGGATGTGCACAGGTGCAAGGATGGGATGTAAGGATGCAGGAACACTGCAAGGATGAGCTGCAAGGATGCAGGCACGGTGCAAGGATGGGGTGCAAGGATGCATGCATAGGTGCAAGGATGAGGTGCAAGGATGCACGCAAGGATGTGCACAAGGATGTACACAGGTGCGAGGATGGGCTGCAAGGATGCAGGGAAGGATGCACACGGGTGCAAGGATAGGGTGCAAGGATGCAGGCACGGTGCAAGGATGGGGTGCAACGATGCACACAGGGATGTGCACAGGTGCAAGGATGGGATGCAAGGATGCAGGAACACTGCAAGGATGAGCTGCAAGGATGCAGGCACGGTGCAGGGATGGGGTGCACAGATGCATGCATGGGTGCAGGGATGGGGTGCACGGATGTGCACAAGGATGCGCACAGGTGCAAGGATGGGCTGCAAGGATGCAGGGAAGGATGCACACAGGTGCAAGGATAGGGTGCAAGGATGCAGGCACGGTGCAAGGATGGGGTGCGGTGCAAGGATGCAGGCACAGTGCAAGGATGGGGTGCAAGGATGCATGCACAGGTGCAAAGTGGGATGGATGGATGCACGCAAGGATGCGCACAGGCACAAGGATGCACACAAGGATGCAGCCACGGTGCAGGGATGGGGTTCAGGGATGCATGCATGGGTGCAAAGTAGAACACACAGATGCACACAGGTGCAAGGATGCAGGCACAATGCAAAGATGGGGTGTGTGGATACGCACAGGTGCAAAGATGGGCTCAAGGATGTGGCACGTGGATGCACACACATGCAAGCACAGGGTGCACAGATGGGGTGCATGGAGGTGCAAAGATGGGCTATGTGGATGCATGCAGAGGTGCAAAGATGGGTGCATGGATGGGATGCATGATGTATGCACAGGTGCAAAGAAGGGGGCAAAGATGGAGTGAGCAGATGCACACACACATGCAAGGATGGTGTGCATGGAAAAGGTGCGTGCAGGGGAGCATGGGTGCAAAGATGGGATGCACGGATGCAGGCACGGTGCAAGGATGGAGTGCAAGGATGCAACATGGGTACAAAGTGGGATGCAAGATGCATACAGGTGCAAGGATGGGCTGCAAGGATGCAGGCACAGTGCAAGGATGTGGTGCAAGGATGCATGCACAGGTGCAGAGATGCCCCCATCTCTAAGGAGATAACCCAGAGGTGCACACCATTAACCAGATAAATTCCTTGCACAGTTTCTCTGCAAACCAGCACAGCCATAAAGCAAAACAAAATACAGGGTGATGCCCCAACGTGCCCTTTAATTGCAATTAAGAGCCAGGGGGAAAAAGGAAGCTCACCTGGCAGGACAAAGGTGGTCCTGGTGGCAATGTTGATCTCCTGCAGATGCTCCAATGTCTCTGTGTGGAAGAGGCGGATGGAAGAACCCGAGGAAAAAGCCATCCACACCCCACTGCCTGCCTTGATCATGTGCGTGACGCTGGCCTCCACGTCCGGGTGGGCTTCGAAGGTTTGCTGCCACAAAACGGGAATTGCGCAAAAAAAAAAAAAAAAAGAAAAAAATCGCCATTAGCTCGGACTCTCCCCTGGAGCTGCTTTAGGGCTGCCAAGCTGCTTTCCCACCCCTCCACGGTTGGGGTTCTTTTTAATTCTTTAAATTACTAATTTTCTGGACTAAATACATCTTCAAAACCCATCCAAAGATGGGATGAGACCTTCCCACTTCCCTCCTACCCCAAAAACCAGCAATTAAAGGCTCAGCATCCCTGCAAGAGCTATTTGGGGATCATGGACCGGTCCCTCTGGTTCCGGAACTTCCTGTTGGAGTGTTTTCCTCTCAGACATGGGATGCAAAGTGCAGGAAAACAGCTTTTAGCATCAAATTCACCCCTGCTGCAGATTTCCCAAAAATAAAACCTCGTGTGAGCATCAAAGAAGCACTGGAGGAGAAACCTGCATGCAGCAACTGCACCTTCGTTTTTCCCAGGGCTTTGAAACCTTTGGGTTTAAGTTAAAATTTTATTTATATTAGGAAAAAAAAGGAAAAGAGAAGAAAAGAAGAAAAAAAAGAAAGAAAAAGAAGAAAGAAAAAAGGAAGAAAAAAGGAAGGAAAAAGGAAAGAAAAAAAAAGAAAGAAAATAAAGAAAAAAAAGAAAGAAAAGAAAGAAAAAAAAAGAAATAAAAAAAAAGAGTGGGTACTGATCCACTTCCTGGACAGGACAGGTATAGAGCATCCCCTCAAAAGCTTCCACAAAGCACGGGTGGACAGAGACTTTCATGTGATCTGCCCCTTATTCCCCACCCCAGGCGGGATTTATTCCCCGATGGTTTATTCCCAGCTTGCCGGTCCCACTCAGGCAGCCCCCAGACCCCATCACACAGCTCTCCACCGAAAACCAGTTACACCAGCCCCCAGCATCTCCCCTCCTCTGGTTTTTTTCCCTCCCCCATCGCTTTTTCTTCTGCATCATAAATAAAACTGGAGACTGAAAACTAATCGGCTCCCCGATGCATTATTCATCCCCAGCACCGCTGTTTGGTTGGATTTACAACCGCTAATACATGCAAACGAAGTTTGGGCACTAAATGGGAAAATTAAAGGTGGGAAAAAGGGATTTTTTTCATTTTTTAAAGGAATTATTCAGCGTTCCCTGTTTATGCAGCTGCAGAAACGTAGCATCCACATCCTGTGACCCAATGATGGAGGGCAGGGACCCCAAAAGTGATGAAAAGCAGCAAAAAAAGGTTGGTTTGGGCATGGGATGTGCCCCTGTGTGGACATCCTTTGGGGATCAAAGCGGTGGGACCACCCCAAAGCCACCGCCGGGTCCCCCTGGGGATGCAGCCCTGGGGGTCTCAGTGACATTCCCTACCTGGGTGCAGAGGCTGGTAGCATCCAGGACGGTGACGTGGTTGGCACAGCTGGCCCAGAGGGTCTCGTCCAGCGTCAGGAGGGCTCGCACGGGGCCGGTGCCCACGGTCAGGCGGGTGGGCTGCGTCCCCGGGTCCCACAGGCCCCCTGCAAGAGAGGTGGTGGGGTGAGGTGGGGCAGGGGGAGAAGATGCTTAGAAAAA
>NW_010108415.1:10325-10684 GCF_000699245.1 Pterocles gutturalis | reverse complement strand
GAGAAGAGAAGAGAAGAGAAGAGAAGAGAGAAGAGAAGAGAAGAGAAGAGAGAAGAGAAGAGAAGAGAAGAGAGAAGAGAAGAGAAGAGAAGAGAGAAGAGAAGAGAAGAGAAGAGAGAAGAGAAGAGAAGAGAAGAGAAAAAGAAGAAGAGAAGAGAAGAGAAGAGAAGAGAAGAGAAGAGAGAAGAGAAGAGAAGAGAAGAGAAGAGAAGAGAAGAGAAGGAAAGAAAAGAAGGAAAAAAGAGGAAAAAAAGAAAGAAAATAAGAAAAAATAAAGAAATTAAAAAAAAAAAAAAGTGCATTTTTGATGCTTGTACCCTAACTGGCTGGCGGGGGTGGGCGGAAAACCCCTTTGTCCC
>NW_010108415.1:6086-10313 GCF_000699245.1 Pterocles gutturalis | reverse complement strand
CATCTTAGCGCCACAACCAAAAGGATGGGGGGGAACTCGCACCCCCAGCTTCAACCTCTCCAAAGCCCTTTCACTCCCGTGCAAACAGGTTTTTAGCAGCAAGCAACCGGCCACCTGTGACATTCAGGCACTTTCCTCACTGGAAAAGCCTAAAATTCCCAAATGCCCCCCCCCCCCCTCTCTTTTTTTTTTTTTTTTTTTTTATTTATTTGCTCATGAGCCGATTGATCTGGGGCCGGTCCGGAGCATCTCTGTGAAGAGCATCACTCTGGGATTTGGAAGGATTCACCATCGGAATGAGCAGCTTCAATTGCTAATTGCTCTCCTTTTCTTATTTCCAATTAATTTTTTTTAAAATTAAAATAAACCCACAAGATTCAAGGGATAAAAGAACCCTTTGGGCTCTCAGACCTCTGCTCCCATCAGCAGGAGTTTGTACCCAGCCGCCTTTCAGCAAATCCAAATTTTCACTTTAAATCCAGCTATTTTGGGAAAGCTTTTTCCTTCTTAAAAAAAAACCCTTTTTTCCTTCCAAAGAGAGCCTTTTCCTTCCAAAAAAAAAAGCTTTTTTCTTCCCAAAAAAGATGGGGAGAAAATTGAAAACCCCACCCTGCCGCCTCGCTGCCATCGCTGTGCATTTCTGCAATCAAGATTTAATTAAAACCAGTTTATTAATGGGCTTGCACGGTTGCTATAAGGTGGGAAAAGGGATATGCAGCCCCCCAAAATGTCATTTAAATGGTTTTACTGGCCCTGGGTTGACCTGGGTGCTGCTGGCTGCAGGTTATTTAGAGCAACCGAAGGGTTTTGTCCAAAAATAGGCCAACGCAAGGGATTATTTCAGGCTCTTTCCTACCCTCTAGCGATGAAACGAAGGAATTTAACAGCCCAGGCGAGGAGGAGTCCCTGGGGAGGAAGGCTCTCAGCAAGCTGCAGCCTCATCCTCAGCTGGAGCCAGGGGAAATAAACCCAAAATCAAGCTAATGAAGGGGGTTCGGAGGGGGTCAGCTGGGTTTATAGCACCAAAAAGATGATATATCTCTATTTTTTTTATTTTTTTTTTTTAAGTCAAAAGCTCCGAGTCCTTGTGCATCCCGGCGCTGGACCATTCCTGTAGCCCCCCAGCGCAACCACCCTCCAAGCAAAAAGTTTGCTGCGGTATCAACCCCTCCCCAGGACCGCTTTCTGCATATTTTTCCCTAAAACAATCCCCACTTCCATTCATCCTGGCAATGCAAAATTGCCATCTTTTTCTTTTCCTCCTGGATTGCAAGGGGATGAATGGGAGAAAAAAAATAAGGAAAAATGGAGGTTTATCATCATTTTAGCAGCCAGCACATCTCGCTGGCGTGAAGAACCTCCTGCTCTACGTTTTTTAGGGTGTCCTACCCAAAATCCAGTGGAAAACACGCACGGGGGGGACCTCACCGTTGCTCCTGGGGTAGGCGGCCACGGTCCCATCCTGCAGCCCCGCGAACAGGTACTCAGGGCTGTGCTTCAGGCAGAGGACGGGCTGCACACCGGGGCTTTTGCAGGTCAGCAAGCACTGCGTCCCCGTGTCCACGCTGCCGTAGACGGCGATGCTGGGGAGGGAAAACAGGAGAGGTGCAGGAGATGGTGCTGGTCCTCAAGGTGCCAGTGATTGCACCAAAGGACGGATGCAGGAGACAGGCAGAGGGATGCAGGAGACAGAGGGACATAGAAGATGATGGGTTGGATGCAGAAGATGACATAGGGATGCAGGAGAAGATGGGTTGGATGCAGAAAAAGATGGGTTGTATGCAGGAGACAGGGATGCAGAAGATGGGTCAGATGCAGGAGATGACAGAGAGATGCAGAAGACGACAGAGGGATGCAGAAGACGATGGGGTGGGATACAGAAGACAGGGATGCAGGAGATGATGGATTGGGTGCAGGAGACAACGGGTTGGGTGCAGGAGACACAGGGATGTAGAAGAAGATGGGTTGGATGCAGAAAACAACAGAAGAATGCAGAAGATGGGCTGGATGCAGAAGACGATGGGTTGGATGCAGGAGATGACGGGTTGGATGCAGGAAATAGAGGGACACAGAAGATGATGGGTGGGATGTGGAAGACGACAGAAGGATGCAGAAGATGATGGATGCAGGAGAAGATGGGTTGGATGCAGAAGATGATGAGTTGGATGCAGAAGACGATGGGTTGCATGTAGAAGAAGATGGGTTGCATGTAGAAGAAGATGGGTTGGATGTAGAAAACAACAGAGGGATGGAGAAGAAGATGGGCTGGATGCAGAAGATGATGGGCTGGACACAGAAGATGATGGGTTGGATGCAGAAGATGATGGGCTGGACACAGAAGATGATGGGTTGGATGCAGAAGACGGGCTCACCTGCCATCCTGCAAGCCCAAGCACACGGTGGGATGTGGGGAGGCTGGGGCCTGGTCGGTGGTCGGTCGGGGCTCCTGGGTACCCGCTGATTCCTCCTCATCCGCCTCGGGGATGTACTCCATGCACAGCACTGGCGACGCCACCGGGAAGGACTTCACCGTCCGCGGCACGGCGCGGTTGAGGGAAAAGATCTCCACCTGCCCCCCTGCGCCTTCCTGGCCCCCTCCAACCTCCAGAGACCAGAAAATGGGGGTTAGCACCAGCCCTCAACACTGCAAGGGGGGTTTTGCAGCCAGCGTGACCCAAACCCAGGGGTTTTTACCCCATTTTGGGGTTGGTTTGCTCACCCAGAGGTAGCCCTGCGGCAGCGAGGTGCTGACGGCGGAGAAGCCCAGCAGCGAGGACTGCACGGGGTTGTGCACTGCGGCGCCGAGCTAGGGGAGAGATCAGGCTATGGGGGGGCTGTAACACCCCCGAATTACCCCAACGGGTGCAGGGTATCATTGCATGCCCCAAAAATCAGGATCCAGCCCAAGCCCAGCTTCTATTTTCAATTTGCCAGGATGGATTGCACCAATTTCTGCCATTGCAACCAGCTTGGTCAACCCATCCAGCCCATCCACCGTGGGATTTTGGTCTTTATCACTATTATTTATTGGAACTGGATGATCTCTAAGGCCCCTTCCAATGTAAACCATTCTAGGATTCCTCCAAAAAGACGGATGTAAAAGGGGAAGGAGGTATTGGGGTGGTTGGAGAAGAGGTTGGCCATCACCTACCTGCAGATCGAGGGCCTTGGAGGAGAAGGCGGGCATGTGGCAGGAGAGGATGGGGCACCAGAAAGGAGCTTTGCTCTTCTTGTCTTCGTCGGGACAGAGCCAGCCCGGCTGGTTCTCCTCCCCTGCAGCCAGCAGAGGAGATTGAAGATGGCCAAGACACCTCCTCCCCGATGGGAACCCCCAAAAATAAGTAATTTGGGGTGCAGGGCTCTCAGGTCCAACCCCAGACCACCATCATCTGGGGACCCTGGGGCACATCTCGCCCCTTTCCTCCAAACCCACGGCAGCATGCAGCCAAGCAACTGCCTCGAGCAGCGGCAAAAGAAGCCCCAAAAACCAAATAATAAATAGATAAAGGGGGAAAGAAACCCACCCGAAAGTGTTTCTTCACATTAGGCTTTAATGTGTTTACGTTTTTAACTGGTGGATACAGGATTATCCCCCAGGCATCCCAGATTAAAAAAGAAAACAAACAAAAAAAACAACCCACACAAACTGTTAAAAACAAAAGAATCAAAAATCCTTCCAGCCCCAGGGGATCTGAGCCCTCAAACAGGATTTCAAATGGTTTTTTTTTTTCTTTCTTCCACTAAACTTGTGTTTTTTAAATTTTTTTTTTCCTGCAATGGCTGATGGAGTTAAATAGGGACAGGGACGCGGCAGGAGGAGCTGCTCCTCCGTTGCTTTTTCATCCCATTTCCTGGAAAACAGGTCAGCCCTGAGACCACCAGCAGAAGAACCAACAGAAATCCACCACCACGCGCTCCCAACCTGGAGACACCACCCAAGAGCACCAAAACCCAAAGCAATTTGAGCCAGAATTACCGATTCCCACCATTCCCAGCATGTAAACCCCCAAACTGTTCTCCATCACCTTGCTCCAAATTTTTTCCCCTGACCCATTTTGCATCAGGATGCTGGGAACAATCCAAACACCCATCTCCTGCTCCCAAATTGGGTTTTTCCAAGCAAGGCTGATGGCCAGCAAGGCTACTCACGCAGTCCGATCTTGGCCAAGTGCAGGCGGTTCACCCAGGAGATCTTGCTCAGGGGGTTTGGAGTGATGAAGACCACCA
>NW_010108415.1:5726-6044 GCF_000699245.1 Pterocles gutturalis | reverse complement strand
GGTGGTCTTCAGCCTCCTCTTCCTCCTCTCTGGGGTGGGAAGAGCCCACCCATGATCTCCAAACTCACTTGTCCGGCTTGCCGGGCAGCAGGAGACGGAGGCGGCACTTGTTGGCCGAGTGGATCTCCTCCTCCTTCACCTTCATCATCCTCTGCAGGGCCAAGCACCAGTCCTGGGCCACTGTCATGTTCAGGTTCTGGGGGAAGAAGTCATAAATCATGGGAGAACCTTCAAAAACAAGCCCAAAGTTCATCTTTGGAGGATGAGGTGTCCAGCAATCCCCAAGGAACCACGTGGTCATTGCGAAGCACCCAAGGT
>NW_010108415.1:1999-5699 GCF_000699245.1 Pterocles gutturalis | reverse complement strand
TTTGGCCAGCAGATACCTGGTAGGTTCCATGCAAGGTGCTGATGAGAAGAGTGATCTGCTCCACCACCGCCAGGTCCTTCTGCAGGTCCTGCAGCTCCTGGAAGAGCCGTGGTGGCCCCAGGTAGACTTTATCTTGGGTGGAAAAATGGAAGAAAAAAAAAAAAAATGAGGTCCATGGAGGATGTTCCATCCCAACTGACCATCCCAACAGCAGATGGAGGGATGGGTGCTCACTGTGCGAAGCCTGCCCGGCTGGCGGGTGCTTCTTGGCGCCGGCGTTGTGGATGACGACGTTGTCCTTGTCGTAGGCGCCGCCTTCCTGCCCCACTTCCACCACTTGAGGGCCGTGCTCCACTTCACCACGTATTTGGGACCCAAGGGCACCAGGCTGCTAATTTCCAGTTGGCCTCTGACAAGGGAGGATGCAAAAAAAAAAATTTAAAAAAGATGTAAATAAATCAGCAGGTGTTGATTTAAATATTAAAAGAAATAAAATAGAAATCAATAAATAAAATAAATAATATTTTTTTAAACCACCAAAAATCGGAAAAAAAACCCAAAAACACCCCAAAAACTGCCCCAAAACAACGAGCGTGGCGCGGTTTGCCCTGCAAGACCTTGGCAAAACGCAATTTGCAAACCGAGTCCCCCATTTGCAACCCCACACCGTGCACCGGTGCATGCCTGCACCCCCAAAATATGGGGCACGCAACCACAGCACACCACGCTCAGCACCTACCCTGGGTTCACCGGCCTGGAAAAGGGGAAAAATGATGAATAAAGAGATATTATGGGGTGCTCAGGGAGGGTTTTCCCATTTGCATCGTCAACCTTCACCAAGCCCTGGGGTCCCAGCAGACTCCCGCACTCCACGGCACCCAGGGGTAGAAGCTTTGCATGGAGACATGCCAACAACTGGGGGCAAAGCACCCCAAACCAGTTGGGTTCCCCTTCCAAAACAAGGTGGGGTGGTTTGAAAAATCCCTTGGGATCCAGCTAAAAACCCACCGAGCCCAAAACCCAGGTGGGGCAGGGGGAAGGTGGCTCCGTTGACGCTTTGCAAAGTGATTTTGGGGTTTGGGGGCCACCAGCACGTACTTGAAGTTGATGTTGGCGCAGACCAACATGTCGTTGAGGAGGAAAACCTTCCGTTCCTTGGACTTGATGAGCTGCCCGCGGTCGCCGTACACAGTCTCCGTCAGCGTCTCGCAGAGCAGGAGCTGCCGCTGCCCCGAGCTCAGCAGCTGCGGAGGGGATGGAGAAGGTGGAGGAGCTCAGCCCCAGGGTTTTTACCAGCCTCCTGCCCCAAATTTGTGTTGTTTTTCCCTTTTTGCAAGGATTTTCCTCCTGCTGGGAGCACGCACAGCCCCGAGCCCTGCAGACGGTCGTGCAACATCCTCCAAAGCTGCACGATGCAAAACCCCTTTGCACCCCATATGTCCAACCACCACGAGTGCAGAGCCCTGAAAGACCAACGTGGCCCTTTTTCAGCCCCTTTTGGGTCTTTTTTCATCCCCTGGCTCTAAATCCTGCTCCCAGCGCTGAGCTGGCGCGTGCCCTGCTGCGGTTTTTGCCACCACGGCCGTCGCCAGCCCAGGATGTGTCGCAAGAGCTTCATTTAGCGTTTGGGTTGTTTTTTTGGATTTTTTTTTTTTCGTTTTGGGGTTTTTTTTCCACCAACGGTTGCAAAATCAGGCGGATGATACAGCAGCTCATCCTTGCTTTTCCCTGGGTGGGGAGGGGGTGGGAATTTCCCCATGTCAGCCTCAAAAAAAAAAAAAAAAAAAAAAAAATTTGCTTTTCTCAACATCCTTTCAGAGAAAACAAGGATCCCAGATTCCCAAA
Source organism: Pterocles gutturalis (assembly GCF_000699245.1). Taxonomy (NCBI): domain Eukaryota; kingdom Metazoa; phylum Chordata; class Aves; order Pterocliformes; family Pteroclidae; genus Pterocles; species Pterocles gutturalis. The sequence continues at coordinate 3,854 of NW_010108415.1, read as the reverse complement.
ATCCCCGATGTGGAGAAGAAGGTGGAACCTGCAAAGCTCAACCTTCACCTCCAAACCCCTCAGCTCCAAACCCATCAGGAGGATGAGGAGGTGAGGCCGAAGGACCCACCTTGTTGAGGCTGCTGCGGTCGCTGATGCTCTTGCTGAGCTGTTGGATTTCGGCAACTTGGTCGGCCAAGCGCTTCTGCTCGTTGAGTTTCTCGGCCAACGTCTCCAGCTCGGTGAGGGCCAGCTGGAGGGACAGGCGGTCCGCGTGGCCCTTGGGGGTGTTTTTCAGCATGTCCTGGAGCAGGGAAAGGACAGGGGGACAAAAGCCACCCCAGGAAAATCAGTCCCAATGGGGAATGCTATAATTGGAAGCACTTTTGGGCATCTCCAAGATCAAAGCTTGGAAGATGATCTTTGGGAAAGTCCCCAAAGCTGTCAACCCAAAAGTGTGTCCCTTGCTCAACCCTTTCCCACAGTGCCCAACTTGCCAAAAAAATGGGGTGCAAAGGCAGGTGGGTGCAGGAACCTCTCGCCCATACCTGCAGGAGCAGGATGAACTGCGGGAACCTCTGGATGGGCTTCACCATCAGCCCGTAGAGCGTGACCCGGTCGGCGCTGGCCATCTGCCTCTTCTGCAGAGGGGGAAAAAGAATTTTAAAAGAGGAGTTTTCACCCAAAACGATAAGCAGCAGCATCATGGGTTCATTTTTGGGTCCTGCTGACCTTGAGGAAGTCGAGGAATGCGGGTTTGGTGAGACACGCCTTCTTGATGAGGGACATGGCCGTGGTGAAGTTGTTGACATAGTCGCTGTAGACGTCCAGCACCATCGACTTGGAGAACTGGGGAGAGGGGCAAGAGAAGAGCCACGATAGCATGGGACCCCCCAAAACCAGGCTGGCAAAGTGTGGGGGTGCTCGGATATTTTTGGAGGATGCTGGTGGCACCCCAAGTTGGGGATGCAACACTTAAATCCTCCAATCCCCCCACTGCTATCATGGAGAGGGGTCCAGGGGGAGGTTTGACAGTGGTCCCCCCCCATTTTTTCCTCCTACCGAGGCCACCATTGACTTGGAGAACTGGGCAGAGGGGCAGGAGGAGAACCATGAAGGCGTGGGACCCCCCAAAAATAGGGGTTGGCAAAGTGTTGGGGTGCTCGTATATTTTTGGAGGATGCTGGTGGTACCCAAGTTGGGGATGCAGCACTTAAACCCTCCAATCCCAACGCTATCACCAAGGGGGATCCAAGGGGAGGTTTGACAGAGGTCTCCAAAATTTTTCCACCTACTGAGGCCACAAAGAGGTCCCCGATTTTCTCCGCCGTGTCCCACTCGGCCACGCGGGAGGCAAGGGCGATCTGGAACATGGAGTGGCACTGCAGGATCTCCTTCAGCCGGAAAAACACCACCTGGCACTTGCGAGCGCTCAGCACCTTGGGCTCCAGCTCCAGCAGCGGGTTCCTATAATCCTGCCGGGAGATGCTGGTACATCAGCATCCCTGCATCCCTGCACCCCCCAAAAAAAACCCCAAAAAAGGGGGTCCCCCACCTGCAGGATGCGTTTCAAGGAGTCCACGTAGCTTCGCTCACTCTGCACGATGGAGCCCAGGATGTGCCGCCGGACCACCTGCAACAATGCTGGGGGTCAGCCATGGTTCCCCTCCAATACACCCCAAAAAATGGGATTTTGGCGGGGGGCAACGTGGGCACAGCATTCCCTGCAGAAGTGCTGATGCGGCGCCATCGCTTTCTGCTGACTCGTGTTTTCCCCGGTTGCTCAATCACTGGACCAAGGGGAAGCCCTACGCCACTCCCCCCCAAAACCCTGTGTACCCCCCAAAACCACCCAAGACCTGCTGTGGGCTCAGCC
>NW_010108415.1:1643-1971 GCF_000699245.1 Pterocles gutturalis | reverse complement strand
CCGGCGGTGGGTGCTTCACATCGGAGACGGTGACCTCCAGAAAACCCGTGGCCTCCTCCTCCGAGTCCCCTGAAGAGGAAAAAAAAAAATAAAAATAACCAAATGCCAAAAATTTAAAAAAAAAAAACACAAATGCCAAAAAAAAAAAAATTTCGATTTTTTGGGGTCCCCAAATGATGCCGCGGGGGCTGCGGTTGGGGTGGGAGCTGCGAGCGGAGCTGGAGCCCGGTGTCCTCCCAGCATCGCGTGTCTGTCCCCAAGCTCCGGCCACTGTCACCGGACACCGGCATGAGGCCGGCTGCGAGCGGGACCGAGCCATGTCCCCAAG
>NW_010108415.1:0-1624 GCF_000699245.1 Pterocles gutturalis | reverse complement strand
TCCCCAGCCCCAAAAAGCCACCCAGGTGGGGGAAAAGCCCCCCCTGCCCCTGTTCTCACTCCAAGGCGGGGTGCAAGCGGGGAAAATGGGGGGAAAAGGAGGCGAAAGCAGCACGGAGTGGAAAATGGGGAAGGCGAGGGGCAAGCGCCCGCTGCCTGGCGCAGCGAGATCCTACCCGAGGCTGAAGCAGCCGAGGAAGAGGAGGGTGAGCGAGCCAAGGCGGCATCGCCGTGCAGGGACGACCGTTTCTTCCACATGGCCGCGACGCCCCGCGCCGGCCGCCCCGGCTCCATCCCGGTCCCTATAAATAGCCAGGAACGGGGGAGGACCGGGCGGGCTGGAGGGGAGGGCGCTGGCGGCTGGGGGGCCTTTTTCCTTCCCTAATTTTGGCAAGGAGGATCGGCGCCCTGGGCTGCTGGTACCACGAGCGCCTGCTCTGTGCCCCAGGGATGGGACACTCCCCAGTATCCCAGGAGATGGGATGGGATGCTCCCCAGTATCCCGTGGAATGGGATGGGATGCTCCCCAGGATCCCGGGGAATGCAATGGGATACTCCCCAGTATCCCAGGAGATGGGATGGGACACTCCCCAGTATCCCGGGGAATGGGATGCTCCCCAGGATCCCGGGGAATGCAATGGGATACTCCCCAGTATCCCAGGAGATGGGATGGGATGGGATGCTCCCCAGTATCCCAGGGAATGGGATGCTTTCCAGTATCCCAGGGAACAGGACAGGATGGGATGCTCCCCAGTATCCCAGGAGATGGGATGGGATGCTTCCCAGTATCCCAGGGAATGGGATGCTTTCCAGTATCCCAGGGAACAGGACAGAATGGGATGCTCTCCAGTATCCTGAGCAACAGGATGGGATGCTCTCCAGTATCCCAGGGGATGGTATGGAGTGCTCTCCAGTATCCTCGGGAACAGGACAGAATGGGATGCTCTCCAGTATCCCAGAGAATGGGATAGGAGACCCTCCAGTATCCTGAGGAATGGGATGGGATGCTCTTCAGTATCCTGGGGGATGGGATGGAACGCTCTCCAGTATCCCGAAGAATGGGACAGGATGGGATGCTCTTCATTATCCCAGGGGACAGGACACTCTCCAGTATCCCAGGGGACAGGACAGGACACTCTCCAGTATCCCAGGGGACAGGACAGGATGCTCTCCAGTATCCCAGGGAATGGGAAAGGACAGGATGGTCTCCAGCATCCCTGGGGAGGGGACGGGACAGGATGGGATGCTCTCTAGCATCCCGGAAAACAGGATGGGACACCCTCCGGCATTCTGGGGAACAGGACAGGATGTGACGTTCTCCAGTTCCCAGGGAATGGGACAGGACGCTCTCCAGTATCCCGGGGAACAGGACAGGATGCATCCCAGGGAATGGGATGGGACACTCTCCAGTATCCTGGGAAATGGGACACGATGCTCTGCAGCATCCCGGGAACAGGACGAGACAGGATGCTCTCCGGCATCCCCGGGAATGGGACGGGATGCTCCCCAGCACCCCACACTCAGCACAGGCACCCCAAAAGCACTGAAGCCCCCACCATGGTGAAGCTAAGCCGCGTCAGGGACATGCAGCAAGGCTGTGACACACACGCCGGATCCGCCGGGCA
>NW_010108414.1:0-11012 GCF_000699245.1 Pterocles gutturalis | reverse complement strand
CCCCGGCCGAGCCGCCCCCGGTGCCCGGCTCCCGGCGCGGAGGAGGGAGGGAAGGAGGGAGGAAGGCTCTCCCCAGCCGGGCGTTTCGCTTTCCAGTTTTGTCCTCATTAGCGGCTCTGTGCATTCCCTTCGCTCCTCACAAAGACGCTTATTCTGGCACGGAAATGTGCCCTCTGGGATTTACTGAGAGAGAAAGAGAAAGGGAGGGGAAAGAGGGAGATGCACGGAGAGAGAATAGGCGCTGGTCCTGGGCTGCATCCAAGCTGCATTAGCTGAAACTTAGGATGGTAGTGCAAAGGCAGCTGTAAACCTTTCTGGTTACAGCCCATCACCCCGATCCTGGATTAATCAGCTGGAGCGGCCTCAGGGTTTCTCGGGCTTTGCCTGGCTTCCCCTGCCTAGAGCTAGTCTGGACAATTTTGATTCAAAGTAATTTCCTTGAAATAAGGGACAATTTTGATTCAATGTAATTTCCTTGAAATAAGCTGAAGCAGAAATATTGTGCAGTCATCTGCCACTTTCAGTCCAGTTTTCACCCTGGTTCTGATTTAGACTGAGAGCTCCACATCCCCTCTGACTAAGGAAAACTTAACCTAAGTGAAACATGACTTTTTTTTCAATTAAAACTGGATGCTTCCGTGGTGGGGGGGAACCCCGAAAGTCACATTCAGAAGGTTTTGTTTTCATTCCCGTGCAGAAGAAACACAATTTTTGAGACCTGGAAAGCATTCACAAACTTATTCTTTGGCTAGCTTCATTTATGTCCCCAGGTGATACTTTGCCAGGCAAGGATGGCTGGTGCTCAGCAGTGTCTTGTTCTCATATTTCCTGGCATGGCAAGGAGGCTCCTTGTGCCATTGAGGAGGAATAGGTGACCATACAGGAGCTGTGGTAGTGACACTGTACTTCAGGGGAATGCATGTTTGCCATAGAAATCCTGTTTGCCTGCTAGGCTGGCATTGCGTGTACTTTGCAGGTGTGGAGCTGTCTGTAGCCAGGCCCAGGTCATGTACCACAGAGTAGCTGCATCTGTAATAGTCTTTGTCTCTGTCAAATATGTCATCACAATTAATGTGTATAGTTACCTCCCTGTCAGCAAGCACAACCAAAACCCCAGCACTCCAGCCTCTGGAATACTCCAGCTGTGTTGGCTACAGATGCTCTCAGCCTGCTTCCACAGGCTTCAGAGTTTTGGGGCTCAGCCTTTGCGAGCAACAGCAGGAAACTGGAGTGTACAGAGGGGGCAAGGGAAAAATGCCCAGAGAGAGGAAGCCCTCTCTTCTGTCTTGGACATTGAGCTTTGTCAAGTGGTCTTTTGGTCTTTTTTTGTTTGGTTGGTTTTTTTCCAAATGGCATACATTAGTCTGCAATCGTTAATAACTGGTGGAATTTTTAAGTAGGCAGAAGCAGCAGTAGTGGGTACTGTATCGGTGTCCCAGCTGTGGTTTCACAAAGATCTAGTGATAAAAGTTTGGAAGCCATCCCCATCCATTGTGCTCCCCAGGCCTGGATGGAGTATTACTTGATGGAGGAGAGCGGATGAGATGTTATGACTCGTATTGGACTGGCAGAGTGTGCAGGAAAAGAGAGAGTATTGAGAGATACAGATGCAGTAAGATCTCTGTGAAGATACTAAGCAGTAAATTTTTGTTTCTGTTGTACTGTCTTTTTGTTTTGTCCTTTCTTTCTCATGATGCTCCTTTTTCCCCGTGCACATATCAGAGGGAAACTGACTGCCCCAGAGTGACAGGCCACAACCCTCTGAGGATTTCTGATCTCTGCACAGGCTCTTTTTTAATAGACTTACACCTCATTTGGACTCTAAAGCCTATTGAAGAGGCCCTAAGGGCTGGCCAGCTGGGTACATCCCAGACCAGTGCTGTCTGCTGTTCTTTTCTCTAAGTGGATTTAAAGAGGCAGATGCAGATATATATGTGTGGATCGGCCCTCTGGACCTCAGCTGGAAATCTCCACTGAAGAAAAAGCCATTGGATCTCTAGGTTTTCTACTTTCATTTTAATAATAGTAAGGTTGGTGGAAAAAAAATTGTACTGTTGTGCATCGCGGCCTCCTAAAAATTCTTGGAACTCTCTGGAGATGGGTTCCAAAATAATGTTTTTGCTGAATGCGGATGTCCTTGGTGAATCTGGAGGGATTTACTGATAAAGAACTTCATGAGCAGAATTTTTCAGTGTTTCTATATTTCTCAACAGACCGCCCTCTGACTGCATCCACAGTGGGCTCGAGAACCAGGATGCTGCTGGTGTGTGGCCATGCTAGAATATGGAGTGGGACAATACTATTACAGAGCCTGGCCCTGCTCAGGATGGGTTCCAGAAATGAAACTCGACAAGTTTGCATTAAATTAGGGAAGCAGGTTTCTGCAAGCATGTGGCAGACTGCACAGCCAGGATTCTGGCATCCTAAGTGGGTTCTGGAGCCAGCAGTATTGGAGCTTGTGGCAGCTCCTGGCTAGTGCTTGGGAAGGGTTCCAGAACGAGGACTTAGTGGCATCCTATTTTTTTCAGACTCTTGATCAACAAGTTCAGAAGGTCTGTTCTCATATCTGGACTCTGTCTCTGAGAGACCTTTTGCATTTTCAGCATGGGTAATGATACCAACCCCATCCTCTCTTCTTGTCTGCAAGGAATCAGATCTTCAGCCCTACCTGTTGTCTGGGCCGCTGCTTCCCAGCCAGCTGCAGAGCTGTGAATCTCTTGTCAGTCTGGAAACTTCTGTGTTCACTGTCATTAGTAGCATCTCTGGTCCATGGGTTTGGTTTTCTGGTATATTGGTGTCACTTCTGCATCTGAGAATAAACATTTCTTCTGAGGTTTGTAACATTTTTTGATGGTATTTGCTGCACTGTTGACCTAATGGAGGTGTTCAGTTTAACAAGCAGCTCTTGACTAGTGGGCTTCTGGGAGTCCTGTCAATCTCTTCTGATGGCTTTCATCTTGTACTATTTGTAGATTAAAATTCACTTGAAATTGCTAAGCAGGGGCTTTGCTCACTCTGAAATGGCATGAATTATTCACCTCCCTTGGCATGAAGAATGAAGAAAGCTGGACATAAAGAGATCTGGGCTGTGACTGCTTGCTGCACCTGAAAGGCACTGTGGTAAAGATGGCAGAGAGATGTGGTGGGCATGTTCAGTAACACCTCTGGACAGGCTCAAGTAGTCTGGTTGAGGAAAGCACAGATGCAAGTATCAGGCAGGTCTGTCTGGCTAGTGACATTCAGAAAGATGGAATCAGAATGCAGTGACTAAAACTGTGTAACTCCTGCCACCTCCCACTGTGTGCTGGCTATCAATGGCAGGTTAGCTGTGGCCAGGATGCTGTCTTCAGGTAAGGACGAGCAATTCTCTACTTCAGCACAGACTTCCACTTAAGGCAAGGTTTGTCTCACCTTGCTTTAGATGTCTGGGAGTCATCTCATTCTAGGATACTTACCTACAATAGATAACAGTAAGTTACCATCTGGATGTTTATGCTCTCTCCATTGTCTATAGAGAGGGCCTATAGAGATGAGACTATGGATAGTTTTTATGTGTCAGAAACCTGGTGAGATGAGATCCTCTAAGCCTCAGTTCTTCATATGTAAAGTGGCCATGGCAGTGTTGCATAGTGAGACATTTGCAGGGTTATACAGTGAAGGGCATAATGTGCCAAGATTCTGCATTGGTGGAAGATGCAGGAGAGGAGCAGAAGGAAGTGTCTGTGGGGTAGTTTACCCGCCAGTGTGCTGAGCTCTTCTGGCATTTGGCCTTATACAAATGGAAAGGTGTTTAGATTATTCCAATAAGCTTCACAAAATCTTTTTACTGTTATTTTCTTACAAAGCCAAGTTTATGCTGCTTAAGTTACATTATCCCAGCTATCTGATGGCTTTTCCAGAATGATGGACAGTGTGTGGCTAAACAAGGAAGAATAAAGTATTTCCATAATCTCCTGGAGAATCAGCATCCTAGATAGCTCAGCTACTGTTTTATTAGAGGCCCGTGGACTATTCTTTCACTTTTTCAAGTCTCCTCCCTAAGTCTTCACTGCCCAGATGTAACCATTCTGGGCTTCTGTTCTCTGTTTTAACCTGTTCAGATGGGAAATGTAAAAAAAGTAGAATGAAAGAAGAATGAAAGCACTTTTAAGAGTCTCTTCCTCACTGCATTAAGAGGCCGAAGGTTATGCAAGGGGAGTTTACGCTGAGGAGATTCTTTGCAAGCCCTCTGAAGCAAGTGTTCTGCTTTTTATTACTGGTTTGAATTAAGATTGATTTTCCTGTGATTCCTGGTCTCCCCCTTGGGACCAGCTCCAAAAACCCTAAGGCTCAAATGAAAATGGAAGGTGCTAATTAAAAGCACCATTTATCTCTCTTTGAAAATAGACCCCAAGAGTACTGGGGATTGGCAGTTGGCGCTCCTGGAAATAAACTGCTTTCCTGCTTGATGTTGCAGGTGTTCAGTGCCAACAGGGCTGTTAAGCGCTGTATCTCAGTGGCAGGGATATGTAAAATGTAATCTGTGAGCTCTAGTTCTGTCCCAGCTCAGAGAGAGATCTGGAGCCTGAAGCACTCATGACCTTCAGCCTCTGTTGGGCAGGAATTGCAGGTACTGTCTGCGTGTGTGCACAGGAGATGGGTGCATGTTATGTCATCTACACTCATCTACATGAGTTCCCCACTGTACCTGATGTATAGAATGTCACAGTTGAACTGGGTGCTTTTAGACCTAAGGGTCTTGAATTCATTTTCTAGGGTATTGGCCAAATGGAGCTGTCACACTTTTGACAGTTCAGGACTGAGACCACCCTATGGCTGTCTGCCTTGTTCTCCTTTTCTATCCCACACCTTAGAAAGCCTTGGAATAAGTCAGGTTGGCACACAGTGTGAAGAGGAGATGGAAAAGCCAGGAACTGATAAGGAGGAGATGATCCAAAAACTTCTCCTTTTCCTCTTTTGAACTCAACTGAGTGCAACCAAAATGGTCAGTTCGCTTATTCCCCCATCAAGTAGGCGTGATCCAAACTGCTGATCAGGATTATGCTCCTATCACTGCACAAAGAACATAGCTCCAGGGCTGCATTAATTCCTCGTTAGTAACAGGACTGGAAAGTCTGCTGTATGCTATAGAGGGTGCGTGGGAAATTGATACAAATAGGAACAAGAAGCCAATTTTACATTTATTTTGCTTACTCTAATTCACATTTTAGATATCTAATATTAATAGGAAAAGGGTTAGTGAAAAGGGTTAAAGCAAGAAAGTCTATTTGTAGCCATTTAATGAGATATTAAAAGTGACCTCTGAAAGTTAGATATGAGAATCCTCCAGGAATCCAAAAGGGATCTGCATGCCTACATACCTTTGGCTTCATGTATATTCCTGCTCAGACCACAGACATCTGGAGTTGCTTGGATTGATCCATCCATCTGATGGTTCTTCTACAGGCTGTTATCCCTACCATACCACTGCCAACAGGCAGACTATCCTCATAGTGCTGAGTTTGTTCTTGGTGCCATTGCTTGTTCTTGTTATATGGCACCTAGAAAAGATTTGGATCATTTTTGGAAGCCAGAACTTAAAAATTCTGTCCTTGTGAAGTTCTCCACTCATTTAAAAGGGTTCAGAGAAAATATTATTCATTTAAGGGAAAATATCATACCTGATCTCCTTTTGTCTGCTTCTTACTATGGGTGGCTAAATGCCTTCTGGAACTGGTGATGGGACAAGGATTCTTTTGCTTCTTGTCACTACAAGCTAATGCCAGTGAACAAAATTGCCAGATTTCTGCAGCCTAATTGGTGAAATCCAAGAAACAGAGCGGGAAGATGAGTGTAGTTTTTGACCTCTAAACATGACAATACTAATGACAGACTAAGATATGGATGAGCCAGTGAGACCGAGGGGTACTGTTGCTTTCCAGCTCTATGAGGGACAATATTCTCTGTTCTTAAACTTCAAACTGTTGCTTTAATGACCAAAAAAACTCCGTGACAGCTGCTTCCCTGCCTTTCCATTTATCTGTTGTTGGTGACAGGGTTAGAATGGCAGCAGTTTGGCTTTCACGGTGTCCCAGCAGCCAAAAGAAAATGGCATCCTTTTGCCATTGCAAGGAAAAGCTTTGCTCTAGAAATATGGTGAGCTGGTCAAAGGGGAAGTGATACAAAGTCCCTGGTATCTATCATGGGATTAATGTCAGTAGTCTCTCAAATACAAATGGCACCTTGCAAGTGAAACTGCAATGCCATATGCCTGCTGTTGATTTCTGAACTACAGCCGCTGCCCTGGAATGCTGGTGCCTGTGTTTCCAGGTCTCCACTCCAATATCTGTTGTATCCCCTGCACCATCCCCATTGCTGCTGGGTTGATGTACTCCCAGAATAAGGACATGTTTTCTAGTAGTTTTAGTAAGAGAGACCTGACTCTCTGTCTCATTGTCAGATTGAAAACTAGTCACCTTGGTTTACACAGTTTTTCCCTACTAGAGAAGCAGGGATAAAGTTATTGTTATTCTCTTTGCAAAGCTTTTTTTTGTCCTGTGATGAAAGAGGCCTTCCAAGAGCCTCAGTGAGAGACAGGCACTGGATGCAGGAAACACACCAGAGGGTACCCAGATGACATGGGCAGCATCCTGGAGACTTCCCTGGCTCATTCCAGCAGGGAGACACAGGTGGCACCTTGGTAAGCACTTCACAGCAGCTTGGCATGGAACAACACAGGAGAGCGCTTGACGTGGGTGTGCTCACCTCTGTGCATGTCTGAGTCCCCTGTGCAGCATCTTTGGCTGTTAGAACACTGATCTGGGCAGCATCAAGCAGCCAGGCGAGAGGTGGCGAGGGCAGGAGGAGATGGGCGCACGTGGAGTGCCCATGGGCCTTGCCAGGCACCTCTCATTAGAATGCATTTGTTCCACAATATTACAGCCGGCTGGTTCGTATCTCAGTCTCTTTCTTTGTGAGGCTGTTGCTTACAGAAGGTAGAGGCAGGGACTTGGGCTTGGTCCAAACTCTGGTGCAGCTCTGCCTCTGCTCTCCTCAGTCTCTCGCTGTGCGCAGAGCCACGCCCCCCGCTGTGCCCTCGCCAGCTTTTACAGCCGCCCTGCCTGTCAGAACAAATGGTACGGCTCAGAAAATAAACTCATCTCATTTGTATGACAACACGGCCCCTCCGGTTAGAATGCTGCACCATTGCTTTTAACAAGGCTTTAAGCTGTTCAGTTCAGAGAGCGTTACAGCTCCTGGTTTATTGAAATACAAACCTTCTCCTGCCCAGTCATCCCAAGCACATTCTCTAATGCCTAACCTACACTGTGGTGCCCCCTGTGCCCGGGCTAAGGCTGCCCAAGGTGAATCATAGAATGGTTTGGGTTGGAAAGGACCTTAAAGATCATCAAGTTCCAACCCCCCTGCCATGGGCAGGGACACCCTCCACTAGAGCAGGTTTCTCAAAGCCTCATCCAGCCTGGCCTTGAACACATTCAGGGATGGGGCATCCACAGCTTCCCTGGGCAACCTGTTCCAGTGTCTCACCACCCTCACAGTGAAAAATTTCTTCCTAATGTCTGTTCTAAATCTACCCTCTTTCAGCTTATACCCGTTACCCCTTGTCCTCTCACTACACTCACTGATAAAGAGTGCCTCCCCATCTCTCCTGTAGCCCCCTTCAGGTACTGGAAGGCTGCTGTAAGGTCCCCCTGGAGCCTTCTCTTCTCCAGGCTGAACAACCCCAACTCTTTCAGCCTGTCCAGGTGCTCCAGCCCTCTGACCAATTTTGTGGCTCTCCTCTGGACTCTCTCCAATAGGTCCAGGTCTTTTTTATGTTGGGGGCCCCACATCTGAACACAGTACTCCAGGTGGGGTCACCTGCCCAATTTGAATGATGTCACTCTTCTTCCTCCTTCATAGTCCTGGGTCCTGCATCCCATGTACTGTTCCCTGCAGTGAAGAATGAAAGGATGAAAAAAGACCTTTATTCATAGATATTGGAAGTGACTGTGAATTTCTTGCTGAGCTATGTTGTGACTTGCTCAGTCTGTGTGCAGGGCAGTATCTGGATTTGTCTCTGGATATGTTTGTGTGTGAATGCAGGCACTCTTGTTTCTGTGTCCCCTCTGTTCTGTGAGAGTCTATGCATGCGTGAGGGTTGAGTTTGTGTGTTCCTGTTTACGTGTGTGTCCATCTGTCTTTAGCTGTGCATGTTTGTGTCTTGTTTCTGTGTGTTTGATGTGCTGGATTTTAAGTCTGTCTTTATGCAGCCAACGGTTGTGTGTATTTATGCCTACCAGTTGTGTATGTGTATTCCAGTGAGCAGGCTTGCATACAAATCTTGCTTACCAGTATTGAAGGGTGCGCAAAGGTCTCATTATGTTACACGTTTCCCCTTGGTGTGACGTGTTTCCTGCATTTCACAGGCAGGTGATTGACTGTGTCTGTTTCTTGTATGCTGCCTGAAGCAGAGTAGCCCAAGAAGGAGCCCTGGAGTTTTAGGTGAGCCTAAAGTGTGCCTTGTTAATAAGGAAGGAAAAAATTACAAGGAGAAGGAAAAGGAACATTCAGTATACCCCTGGTGACTCATAGCTCTTTCCAAAGCACACCATGTGTTTATTCCAAATGATAAACAGAGGATCTGATCCTTCACTATCGAAGTCAGTGGTAGCTTTTCCAGGAAAATGGGTGCAGAATCACATATGTAGAAGGAGAGTAACTGTACATCAGATAGAGATGCACACATGTGCCTGCAGATGAATCCATTATTCTCCCCTTTCAGCAGCCTTGCTAGAGAATACCTGTTTAAGGTTCTTCTGTGTCTTCCGCACTCTGTTTAACTTGTGCTGGACCAAATGTGTAGCTATTTCATCTTCTCATTAGTGCAAGTACTTAGAATCAGGATACCTGAATCCTCACTTTGACACTGGTTCCTATGTGACCTTGACAAATTGTTGTGTGTTTATGTTTCTACTCCCTCATTTGCAGGAAGGGCAGCCGATAGTGGGTTATCATTCACAGATGCCAAAGGGCTGGTATTGCTAAAATATTTTGAGCTCCCTGGATTAAAGTGGTACTGGCAATCAGAAGGTATTGATTTTTTTTTAGGAATATTAACATTGCTGATAAATAAACACACAATTCATCCTTAAGCATGTGATGGATTTCCCTTGGATAATAGAACATCTCTGGGCACATTAGAATACTGGCTGTCAGTAAAGCATGGGGTCTAACCGTAGATCCGTAGGTCTGCTCTCTTGCCTGGATGATAGGCAGTGGCTGCTGCTCTGCCTGGTGAGTCGGGATCTGTGAACCCAAGCCTCTGTCCCCATTTGTTTGGCGCAGGGTCAGAGGCTCCCTATGCATATCTTCTAATGCCTGCAAGCAGGGATCTGCACTATGGAGAGCGAGCGCTAATGGAGAGCACAGCCATTTGTTAGCTGAGGGCTTGGGGTTTGCAGAGCTTGACGAGTGCATAGACAGAGGAGTAAACAATGGCCACCAGATTTACTGCTGCAGCAAAAATAAACCATTTGTCAAAGAGAGGATAACACAGGGATGCCATCAGCTTGAGGCCACGCCACCTTGGGATGTGATCTGGTTAGAGCTCGCAAACCAAGCAGGATGGGACAGAAGTTCCCCCAGGGTTTGGCTTGGATGAATGGTTATTCAGAAACGGACTGCCAGGGAAAGTGCTCGGGAGTCAACATGGAGTGCACAGAATATTTCTTTGTACAACGTTAAGATGTCCTGGCAAATACCAGACTAGGTAAAAAACCAGTACTAGTCTAAGCTCTATGCTCTAAAGCATTTCTGTCCTATAAATCAGCTGTTCCTAATTCCAGTGCCAAAAGAAGCCTCTTTTCAGTATACATAAAAGATGGTCTTAAGGCTTTGCTGGGCATTCTACACTATTTTAAGAGTACTGTTTTCTGCATATGGAACAGAAGCATTGATTGGAGCATTTGTGGTAATTAAAAACCCCATGGCAAATTTCATCAGGGACAGGTGACAGGTCAGTTAATTATATTAGGAAGCAAAATTCCCTCTTCAGTTCTGAACAAATTTGATATCTCTTCCTCTCTACAGAAAGAGAAAAGTAACAGCAAAATTATCTTTTCCCAGGAGTAACATATATTATTGCCGTTAATATTAACAGAATATACTTACCTTTACATTAGACCAAATTTCCATGAATGGCAATATACAGAACACATTAATCATGTGTTTGGTAAAAATGAGTAAGAATTAGTAAAGAGTTATTTAACCTGGAAGACTGAAGCTGATTTTATAATGAAGGGGATGTGAATTTAACCTGAAGCACAGATTTTTAATAGCAGGAATAAGTCTGGAAAGTAGAAACATTGATAGAGATTTTCCTGGTGGGAATTTAGATGTCAGTGTGTACCGAGATGTATTGTGAACTGAGGAAGCCAATGCACAAGTTCTCCTCCCCTTACACATTTGTAATATTTTATATACAGTTAAAGTGGCATAATACCGAAGAAGATAGATTTGTCCATTTAATTTTCATTGGAGTTACTGACTCCCACATTGACAAATTGTCCTGGTTTTGGCTGGGGCAGGGTTAACTTTCTTCATAGTAGCTAGTGTGAGGCTATGTTTTAGATTTGTGCTGGTGTTTATAGTTGCTAGGACAGTCAAGGACTCTTCAGCTTCTCATGCTGTACCAGTGTCTGCAGGTTCAGGAGAAGCTGTGAGGGAGCACAGCCCCAATTACTGGCTTAGGATTCGGCCTTAGGTTTAGGATTGAGACCCAAATGGGCCAGCGGTATATTCCATATCATGCACATTATGCCCAGTATATAAGTGAGGATCTGTCAGGAAGTTCTCTCTCTCTGGGTCATCTCCTCTCTCTCTCGGGGTCATGTTTTGGTCTCTCTGGTGCTTGGGCTCTTCTCTCTTTTCTGGGATTGTAGTTTCGGGACTCTCTCTGCTCCAGGATCATTAGCCTGAGGGGCTGAGCATTGGTCACTGGGAGGTGAGCAGTTGCGCTGTGTATCACTCAT
>NW_010108413.1:0-14758 GCF_000699245.1 Pterocles gutturalis | reverse complement strand
CGTGCTGGCGCGGAGGGTTGGTGCGCGGGTGGGATGTTTAAACTGTTGATCTGTGGCCACCCGTTTAGAGGATAGTTGCAATGATCTTCACGCTTGCTAGTTCAGATTTTTCTAACTGTGTTCTGACTCCCTGCAATCGATGGCTCGTAAACTGGCTCAATGAAGTCGTCAGTCTTGAGAGCTAAGCCTGTGGTAGGTACTCCAGAGAGGAAAAAGCTAGTTGTCCTGAACGTCCCTGCATGAAGCGTCTTCCTTCAGTTAAGTGTTTGTTCCAGGCACCGGCTGTGCCTCTCAAGGCTTATTTACTGGATATGAATCCACAGACCTGAGAGGAGAACGGCTTGTGATACCGGCCATTCTGCATGTGTCCCTTAGGTCTGAGGTTGTAGCTGTTCTGTGATACCTTCTCTGTGTAGGTAATACTGCAAAATTCATTGGGGCAAAGTCAGATGTTAGATGAGCTAGGGAACCTAATTGGTGCATGTGAGAAGAGATTGAATTTTGGTGCTTGTAATTAACCACTTCTCTTGTGATTTGCCAGCATGGTGTTTCTGACTTGTTGTCCATGGCTTTATTGCATGGAGGTTGTTTGTTTGTTTTTTTGTTTTGTTTTTTTTTTTTACCTGTGGCCACTAATAATGGAGAAGTGTAGCCAAAGATAACTTTTACACTTTGTTTATAGGCTGGATGGTAGGTTACAGCAAAAGTGTGATGAATGCAGTTAGGTAGATTTTTGCTGCTCTGTTTTGAGTTCTGCACAGACCTGTTTGAGGAATGCTTGTCCTGTTCTGTTGAATCTGTTTTCTTTGATAGAGATGGAAATTGGTTAAAATACACAAAAATATTAATTTGTAATGCATTACCTAATAAGCCTATTTTCAGCAAGGTTCTCCTTTAAAGAAAAGTTTTTAAAAAGTTGTTACTCAATTTGTTTCCACCCTTGATGCTTGTAGAAATGTAATTCATTTGTTTTTTAAGAACAGCTTAATGAACATAGTTCCATATGGCTTGCTTTCTCAATCTCTTAAGGGGATATAACACTAACTCTGGAAAACAGTATTTTCTGTTTCCTTTTTTTTTTTTTTTTTTTTTGGACTGAAGTCACAAGTCACTGGTTTTATGTTTGTACTACCTTAGCCTGCTTAATGGCATTCAAACACTAAATAATACTGAGCTCTCCTTGTCAGTTTTAACTGTGATTTTCCTAAAGAGCACTTTCTTCAGTATTAAACAGACTTTTCTAAAAGCATGCAAACAAATAGCCTTAAAGTAAAAGGGAAAAGAGATTTATGAATGGAGGTGGGACAGTCACTGACTATCTTCAAGCTAAGTCTGTTAAAAAAAGTCTATTTTTAAAAAAAGGAGGGGGGGGGGGGGGGAGAAAGCTTTCAAATGCTAGCTGTCCTGGTAGAAATGACATTTTTTGTGGAGTTCTTGTGAGTCACATCGCGCTGATTTTTATGTGGTGCTAGGTGAGTTGTGCTGCAGTAGTGTTACACGAGCTGCTGATGCTGTAACAAACCACTGTGTCTGAAAGCATTTGTAGAACAGGCTTACCTCTCTTAGTAACAGAACTCATTTCAAACAGTGGAACTGTCTCAGGCTAAGCAGAGCCCTCACTAAGGCAGAGAAGTGTATTGTAGGCTTTACCTTTCTAGACAGCACTCTAAGGTGTGTATACAGATCTTCATTAGGAGTGTGATTTGATAGAATCACAGAATGGTTCGGGTTGGAAGGGACCTTAAAGATCGAGTTCCAACCCCCTGCCGTGGGCAGGGACACCTCCCACTAGCCCAGGTTGCTCACAGCCTCATCCAGCCTGGCCTTGAACCCCTCCAGGGATGGGGCATCCACAGCTTCCCCAGACAACCTGTGCTGGTGTCTAAGCACCCTCACATTAAAAATTTTTTTCCTAACATCTAATCTAAATTTACCCTCTTTCAGCTTAAAACCATTACCCCTCCTCCTGTCACTACACCCCCTGATAAGGAGTGCCTCCCCATTCCATGCTAATAAGGCCACTATCAACCGGCGTGTTTTGTTAAAGGATGCTGGATAAGTGTGCTGTGTGCTAAAATGGTCTTGTAAAAGCTTAAAACTTCAGCTCACTTCAGTAGGCTAACTATGAATTTTCCCCTTTACCTTAGTTTTTGTTCTGTGATTTCCCTGTTCCTGTATCTCCAGGGTCCAAAGCAGAGGGTTGATGTGTTGTTGACTGACTGGATCGTACAGCTGCTGTCTAACTTGGGAGTTTAATATGAAGGGTTTTGCTGTTCTTTTTAAAAGAGCTGTCTACAAATGACACTTCAGATTGTTTCTGTAGACTCTGAAGCAACTTAGAAGCAACATAATACTGCATTCTCATCAGTTAGACTGCTGATAGCTAAGGTACATCTTGTGTGTGCTCACTTCAAAATCAGAGAAGATAATTATTCCTTAGTGAGCATTACAAAAATGAAGTCATGTTCTCTTGGTGCGGACGTGCTGTGTGTTGTCAGCCAGCAGGCCGCTGTGCCTGTTCTATGTGTTTAATAAAACCCAGAGCAAACGGCTGCGTTCATGAGCTTCCGGAAACAGGATGTCCCTCTTAAAACTGTGTCGCAACCAGAAGTTGCAAAACTTACTCTTGATAATCCATCTCTCTCTGTCTTGGAGAAAGCAGGACACATCTCCATCAGGTAACTTTTATTTCTAGGGCTAGAACAACTTGCTCCCCTTGCTTGGCAGCCTGTCCACATCTTTAAATAACCGCCTGCACTAGATACATGATGAACAGTCTTCTAAAGTGAAACTAACTTATTATAGAGCTGTGGGTTTATTTAGAATGGGGAGGGCGGTGGGAAGAATATGTCTGCACCTTGGAAGCTTCCTGTAAAATGAAATGTTTAAAATTGCTTTTAAAGTGGACACCTGAGATTTTACCTCTCTGTCCCAAATTAATTTTACTGTAGAAGTGAATAATGGGACTTGATAAAGAATTTGGGGTATATGGAGATGAGGGATGTTCAGTTAGCACACGAAGGTGCAGAATTAATTGCTCAACTACATCTAGCATAGATGAGAATTTTTGAAGCTGACCTTGGAAGGTTTTATTTAAAATATTTGGGGTTTCTAGTTTAGTTTTCAAACTTCTCTCTGCAAGTACCATAAATGAATTCTGCCCTTTTTAAGTGTAAAAGCTGGAATTCTTGCCTGATGACTAAAGGAATTAAACAAAGGGGAGCAGGTATAGAACACAGGAAAGTCTTGACATAAGTTGCTTTTCAGGTTATAATGCTTACTCATTCTTTATTGGCAATGTGGCAATAAGGAACTGAGTTAAAATGAGTTTATACCTGTTCTATCATTGAAAAGTTAAAAACTGATATTCAGCGTATGCAAACAATGGATTTAGAAAAGGAAACACTCTTGTGCACTTCAGCAGAGAGAGGGAAACACACGTGTTAACTTTGATTGTCTTCTAGATAATGGAATTGCATATCCCGTGCTACAATTGTCACTATATATCACACTTTAGGGTTCTGGCTCTCACTTGTCAGGTGACTGGGTGCCGCCATAGCAAGGATAAGTGTGGGTCTTTGACCTCCGTTTCCAGCTGCTTCGCTGGTGTAAAAGCTAAGAGGTGACCATGGACAGAGAATTAAATATTTTGGGTACACTCAAAGATCCCAGATCTAGGAAGATGTAAACTCTTGTTTTGTTGGACTTTGTTCTGCTGTCAAGCTAAGGGCTCCCTGCTTCTCCTGCGAGGACAGACTAACACACATGCCCTTGCTCACAGCACCGTAGAACTTGGCATGCTTACCCCAACGGCTCGCACCCCCGAGGGGCAGCCAGAAGGGGTATGTCTGATGGGCGCACATGCTGGTACATCCTAGTGATAAAATATAAATGTAGTGATGTGTTTGGCTGACACAGTACAGTTAGGGGAATGGCACTCAGTACGTTCACACAACTATGTTGGTCAATATTTCATTGATCTACAACACCTACCAAATTCTTGTTCCTTTTCGTGGCACTTGTCTCTTCAGGATTGTAATATTACAGCTGGAGGTACAGCGTATGCATCTCTTGTGCTATAGGATCAGATACACTTTCCTGCCATGATAATAAGGAAATGTTCTTATGCTTTGTCAGAATTCATGTGCTTGTATGAAATTTCAGTTTCCTGGCAGAGGCCAAGATCAATTTTTTTTTTTTCTTCTTTTCTTCCCCAAATTGGTTACTCATTAGTGGTTTAGCTGCAACAAAGATTTAGTATTACAGTTCTTGCCTTGAAGACTTATCCAGGCATACAAATAAATTCTGCCTTCTGTAATCATTACTGGTGCCTTTCCTTATCTTGTAGCTTCCCACATACTGAAAGATGTCAGCAACTGGAGTGGTGTCGTCCTGTTCCTGCCTCCGTCCTGGTGTACGGCTGCTGAAAACGGGAATGCAGAAGAGGAGCTCCTTCAGCTTACACACAGCAGCCAGGTGTGCTGCCAGGGAGTATTATGAAGTACTTGTGTTGGGTGGAGGCGCCGGTGGAATTGCCATGAGTGCTCGGATGAAGAGGAAAGTGGGGGCAGGAAATGTGGCCGTTGTGGAGCCAAGTAAGGTGAGTCTTCCTCGGATGTACAGCATTGAAAAGAATAAAGGCTTTACATACGTGACCAGACTGGTCTGATTCTCATCCCTCTCCAGCCCCACATGTTTTTAACTGTGGAGAGGAAGCCACCTAGCCATCTTGTAGAAAGCTTTGCGTGAAAGTTATTGCTCCGTGATAGAGATGAATGCATCCCTCCAGCTTTCTTATGCAAAACTCTTGGTTATTTATACAGCTTCTTTTAAGAAGAATAAAATGTTAAAAGCACATTGCTTCCTATTTGGAGTGATGAGCCTTCATCTTAAAGTCCCTTTTTTAAATACTTCTTAAATGTCCTTTTGAACATTTCTTTCAGACTCATTACTATCAGCCACTGTGGACCCTGGTTGGTGGTGGTGCAAAGAAGCTGGCAACTTCTGCACGTCCAACAGGGAGTGTAATGCCTACAGGTGTCGAGTGGATCAAATCTCGAGTTACAGCATTGGATCCAGATAAGAACTGTGTCTGGCTGGAGAATGATACCAAGGTAATGATGTTAAAAAAAAAAAAAAAAAAAAAAAAAAAGTTATGCTTAGTCTCTTATTCTGTGTTATAAGTTGTCTGTTCACCTCCTGCAGATCCCCTTGGAACTGCTTATTGAGCAAGAGCTTCCTCCAGCATCTAGGAGGCCACAAAATTCCACTCAGTCTTATGAGAAGTACCTGATCCTAAAATCTGTTTCTAATAAAAATTGTTGTAGATAACTAGGTTAGAATAACATCAACTTAAATTATCATAAGTCTTTTCCCTGTTTATAGTGAACTGAACATAAAAGATAGAATATTTTTCTCCAAACACTTGGTTTTATGTATAGCAAAGGCTGTGTGTGTAACTGGTAATGCAGTTAGCATTTTAACTATAAATTATTCATAGAGCTTAACATTACCGTTACTAATGCTCCCTGTTTCTCCTTCCCTTATGATTCTCTTCCTGTAAGGTAACTTAAATTTGCTTTAGGATAATGTTTTGGGTTTTGTCTAAAATACTTTTTTTTTTCCCTTACACAACAGATATCCTACAAGTATCTGATAATTGCCCTTGGGATTAGTCTGCATTATGAGAAGGTATTTGTTTTACAGTGGTCATCTTTTTACTAGTCTTGATGGCAACACGCACCCTTATGATTCACTGCAGTAAATGGCTTTTCAGTACACTGTTTTAATTGCAAGATACTGAACGCTAATATGAATTAAAGAGCCAGAAGACAGCCTAATGACTTTACTCCTTCTGCAGATCTCTGTGTAATAACCCAAATTACCCTTGGGAAGGTCTTTTAAGACAGCTTTGTGCTGTCTTATGGCAGTATCAGCAGATGGGGCAGCAAGTTAAATCTAGAATTTAAAGGCAGTCTGTAATAATGAGATAATGAAGTATGCTGACTGTAGTCTGAAGCATCTCTAATGTAAACAGAAGAGAGGAACACACAGCAGTCAGTACAACCTTTACTGCTGAATTAATTTGACTCACCCTCACTTTTCCTAAAGGATGCACTTCAAAGGGACCGGCTGAGTTGCCGTGCTTGTTTAAATGGGTCCTGGGGCCCTTCCCATCTGTGAGGTTTCCTGTCCACTGTATCCAGTGGCACTCAGAGGAGAATGTGTGGCACAAGGATGACCATGGCAATGTGCAGGGGGAGGAAAACACAAAGGCAAGATGTTTGACCGATTTGGCTCTCGTGGTTTTGACCTGACCTGAATATGATGTAGTACCTGATAGTATGTTTGAGTTTCTCTTTGAAAAGCTCCCCAGGCATATGTAAAGCAAGAGCTAGTGTTAGTTTATAGTCACACCAGACAAATTCTGGTGATTAGGTCAGCAGAATGGGGAATTACATTGTGTTCAGTGACTCTCTGTCTTCATGTGTATCTTTTCAGTAGAAGCCATGTAATACAGTTAATCACGATTACTCTAGTGAACAGAATTCATAGTAAGGATTTATATAGCTTTAAAATGAAAGTGGACGCTTTAAAAAGAAGGATCGTTTCTCTTATTTGTCTTCACCAACAGCACGCTTCCTGGTGTAGACTGTAACATCCCAAACACATCGCAGCGCTTGTAACGTGACTCCATTTTCCCACAGAATTTCTGCAATCTGTTACTCTGAACTGGGGACAGCTCCCTTTCTCACAGATGCTCGGACATAGTAGGAGTAGTAGGGAGTATTGGAGACAGTTGATGTAAACCAAAGTACCCTAGGAAACACAAGTATCTGCAGCTGACTACTGAAAAGTTTCATTCACCTCATAAAATTTCATAATGCCTTTTTTTACATTATTTTTACTTATGATGACATGGCAGTGACTTTTATATAATTTTACTCTGAATTTCACGCACTAGGCTACAAAAACTTGGTCTGCACTGAACACTTATGCTACAGATGTCGCAGACCAGAGTCATTTCAGTAAATGTTACATCTACTCAATTCTAATGGCAATACCTGTTTGATGCTAGGCTTATTTTCAAAAGTGCCAACTAGCAAGTACGTATGGGCTTTCTTTTTGCTAGAGGCTTCTTAAATAGCTATTTCTCAAGTCTGTATTTAATGCTTGATGATGATGACAACATTTTTTGCCATCTGTATTTTAAACTTTAATTTCATTTTCTTAGATCAAAGGCTTGCCTGAGGGTTTTAATCACCCTAAAATAGGTTCCAATTATTCAGTTCATACGGTAGAGAAAACATGGAAAGCTTTACAAGATTTCAAGGAAGGAAATGCTATCTTCACTTTTCCAAATACTCCAGTGAAGTGTGCAGGGGCTCCGCAGAAGATCATGTATTTATCAGAGGCCTACTGGAGGAAAGTAAGTATTTTACACTCTCTGCCAGTGCTTGTTCCCACAGCTGGAAGGAAGGCTTGTTCTAAGGGGTTCATATCTTTAAAACAAATAAAAACCACATGAGAGGAATGTGACTCAGGACTATTAAATTAATGTGACTGGGTTGCCTTTTCTATTATTACTCTATAATGAATTAAGCTAACTGAATCATACATAAATATTTAGCATCTGTTTAATACTGGAGAAAGTTGTAGAAATCAAGCTACAGATACAACTGTTCTCAGCCTAATTCATAACTTCAGGTGGTGCACTAAAGTAATGCTGGCTGGAATTAACTACTTAATACCTGTTGCTGTTTGTCTTTCTGCTAGTCTGAAAAGTGGCTATGCTTGCTCCTTGTGCACAGTCTCTGCATCAGAAGGAGGCTTAGCCAGGCTGTTAAAGCAAGCTTATTGGAAACAAAAGACACCTGCAAGTGGAAGTGTCAGGCTTCATATATGTTCAAGTTTCATGAGCTTTCTACTAGGCCAGTATCTGACTAATGCACAGAACTGAAGGTTTCAGAAGCTATACAATGCTAAGCTGCTACAAGCGCTCAGCCTGGGTGCAGCAGGTCCTTGATGAATTGCAGCCACCTCTTCTCACTAGCTATTTGTGTGGGGTGCCTTCAGTACCTCACTCAGAAAGGGCAAAGATTATCTTGTCTAGCTTCTAAGATGGTATGAAATAGTTGTCTCGCAAGAGTTCTAATATTAATACTTCATTAATAATTGAACTGCATTAGTAGCTCTATCAGCTCCCCAGCACTGCAGCACACTTCTTTTGTCTCTGCTAGTTTGTCACAGGTTCCTAACAGAAAAGGCTAATTTGATCTCTCTCTGCAGACAGGAAAACGTTCCAAAGCAAATGTAATGTTCAACACTTCACTTGGTGTCATTTTTGGTGTTAAGAAGTATGCTGATGCATTGCTTGAAATAGTAAAAGAAAGGAATATTACTGTTAACTATAAGCGCAACCTCATAGAAGTTCGAGCAGACAAGCAAGAAGCTGTGTTTGAAAACTTGGACAAACCCGGAGTAACTGAAGTTCATCAGGTCAGGAGCTTTCAGACCTCTAGTTTGGTCCTATTTCTTTTCCTTGTATACTGGAACAGCACTGCCACACTGTCTGCTTCGTTGTGTACTGCTGTCACCTCCCAAGAGTACCATCTCTCACTTTAGCAGATTAAAAAGATTGAAATGAAGGTGGAGAGAAGGAAAAAAATATTTCATAAACCATTCCTGGAGTCCTGTATTCCTTGTTAGTATAACTTGGGAATGTCTCAGATATATATGGAGGAAGGCAAATAGCTGTTACACCAGCCCAAATGGAGTTGCCTGATAAGGTTCACGTTAATGAAAGGACGCACTTCAAATTTGAGAGCAAATTTTCATTCTATGTGCTTGTGTTAAAAAAAAAAATCAAGAGAAACAAACCAAGAAAACCCTTCTCCACCCTGCTCATATTGCCTTATATCAACACAGGTATGATTTGTTCTGATAAACGAGCCACTGAGTGCCTTTTCTTTCTGTCTAGTATGAAATGCTTCATGTCACACCCCCAATGGGGCCACCTGATGTGCTCATCAACAGCCCTGTCTCTGATGCAATTGGCTGGGTGGATGTAGATAAGGAAACTCTACAACATAAGAAGTTTCCTAACGTATTTGGAATTGGAGACTGCACCAACCTTCCAACATCAAAAACTGCTGCAGCTGTAGGTAAAGGTGCACGTGTGTGTTTGTGTGTAATGAGAAGTGTGGGAGCGACAGTAAGCTCTTTGTTTAGTTTGTTACTCCTGAGGTCTTGACTTCGATTATTTCCAGCTTTCAAAAAGACCAAAGTCTCCTGGTCCAACTAATTAGCTACAGACCATGCTGATGCCATTAACCCACAGTTCTCTTGTTCCAGATGCCTCACAGATGAACTAGTTCTATTTTCTGTGTCCATAGAACAGCATAAAATGAGTGTACTACTCTGGCATTTGTCATCATTCAGTAACAAAACTTTCTGCTCTATCTTCGCAGCTTATGCATGTGTGTCAGCTGATAAGTCACTACCGAAGAATCACGTGTTCTGTACTTGTAGCCACAGGGTCCAGTATAAATACGCTTTAGGCATATGGTCTTACAACTAAAAAAAAAGATGCAAATAAGATGGTGGGAAAAAGTCTATACAATATGTCATTGATGTGGAAAAAAAGAGGCTAGATAGTGTGTTATTGCTGTAACATGAAGAATGGTGTAGTCAGCTATTCCAGTAACTGAGTCTAGAATGCTTCCCTTACAGCACTGATAATGAAACAAAACTTCACTGTGGCAGAATCTTAGTGTTTGGAAAGACTGAACAAGTATAGTGTAGCACAGGAGAATGGGCATAGGTTAAAAACATACAGCTCAAGCTCCATTAAGCTTTCGTGTTGGACACAGGGACAAAGCATTATTACAATTTTTTTTTTCTCATCTGGGACTGTAAACTTCCCAAACCGATTTGACATACAACTTTAATTACAGCTGAGTTGTCCAACACAATGCCCACCTAGTAGTGTTTTCTCTAGTAATGACAATAATTGCTGCCTGAAATGCCTTAATAACATTTTTTTTTCTTTCTTTCTTATTTAGCTGCCCAGTCTGGAGTGCTTGATAAAACTATTTCCCTGGTAATGAAGAACCAGTTGCCAACTAAAAAGGTACCTACAGACCTTGTCTTAGGGAGAAGTTACCTTGAATGTCTTCAGTTTTCTGCAGGAAGTCTTGCAAGTAGCTAAACCGTGTGAACAGGAATGGCTTTGCATCAGCAGCTGGGGTGGTGAATGGCTAAATACTGTATGCCATAGTAGTAATTTAGTTGCATAATTTATATTCTTGATATTGACATTAAAAATATTATGTTTAATTCCTTGACTTCTGAGTTGAAAGAAGTTGAAAGGCTGATTAGTCTGGGTTCTTCACCAATGCAGGTGACTTATTTAGAGTAGAACTGCTGACTAGTATAATCCCTACTGCAAGAAAACCCTTAACTTTACACACTTGTACTATGGTAACCTTGCCTCCCCTGTACAGAACATTATATTTTAAGGAGTTAAATTGAAGGTTTTGTACTACAGAGGATGTTAAGCCTATAACTATGCTCACATTTCTCTTTGAGACTTGACTTTCATTTTACATATGGTTTCTTAATTAATATTCCTTGGGGTACTAACCTGAATATCATCAGCCATACTCCTGCAATCCTCTGGAAATTCTTACAGCTAGATTCAAGATCCTGTTTATATATGTCTGTTTAAAGCTAGCACCAGCTCTCATCCTGCTCTACTAGTCACCTGCTCTGCTGGTTACAAGAATAACCAGCAACTAATGACACAAAGCCCTATTGTTCTAGTCGGGTTCTAATTTAAGTAATGTTGTTAAGCAAATCTACATTTGAAATAAAATGGCTTAGTATTATGGATATTAAACCATAACTGGCTTAGCACCCTTCCACACTTGCTGGCATTAATGCTATAAATGCAGAAACCTCCTAGTAACTTATTTTGAAATGTGAATGTTAACTGTATGGCTTGTAATACCTCAGCAGTTTGACTCAGATGAATGAAAAGGGGGTGTTCTTCATTGCAGTATGACGGATATACTTCCTGCCCGCTGGTAACAGGCTACAACAAGGTGATTCTAGCAGAATTTGACTACAATGCTCAGCCTTTGGAGACCTTTCCCATTGACCAGAGTAAGGAGAGAGTAACCATGTATCATATGAAAGCTGACATGATGCCTTTTCTCTATTGGAACGCACTACTCAAGTAAGTATTTCAATTCTGAGCAGGCAGAGCCACTGTAATCAATCCTTCAGAAGAAAGCCAGGTACAGATACCTGTTCTGGCTTAGTTCTTTGCTAGAATAAAAGCAAATTCTAGCCTTAGTTAAGATTAAGACTTCAGCTTTCCAAGGATTCTGGGCACTTCACTGCTAACAGGGGTTTGTTCAAGCAGAATGGCGTTGAATTGCACAGAAGGGCACCACCCTTTGCCCCATTTAAGACGATTCTCCAAAACAAACCCTTAATACTAATCTTAGCAAGTTTGGTATCCTATGGGAGTAAACAAACACGCTCCTCAAAAACCCTACTTTGATAGTATATACATACCACTACATAAAACAACTTTTCTGCATTTCCAGGGGATACTGGGGAGGACCAGCTCCTGTCAGGAAGCTGATGCATCTGGGCTTGAAGTAAGTGCTGGTTCTGTGTTAGTCAAACCCTTTTGAAGAAAAAGGACTGGTCTCACAGTGGAGCAACACACATCTTTCCTCTTGGACAACTACCTAGGAGACTTTTTTTTTTTTTAATCAAGCTTTTGTCCCCAGTTCACTTCCCCCTTACTGGTGATTAAGCCTTAATACGCTCTTTCACAGCCCTTCTCTGTAAACCAAGGCCTTGAACTCCTTCTGTGCCTACAGAGGAGTCTGAACCTAAGTGTGAACTTGCCTTAAGCTACACAACGCTACCAAAATTTTCTAGAGCAATCAAGTTTTAAAGCTGGTTTGTATATGTAAAATTTTCTCTATGACTCTAAAGTGAATTGTCTGCATCTGAGATCAAAGAGTGATTTAATGCTAGTAAAATGGCCTGAAAACCTCATCTTGTTCTCTTATTTTTGAAGAGCAAAAAAACCCCTTAACTTCTTAATCAAGAATCATATTTGCTGCCTAATTAGATGGACTGCAGGTTTTTGAAAGGCAAGCACGCAAAGCAGTATGTGTGTGTGGGGGTGTGTGTGTGTATGCACAGGCACATACACACACTCCTAGGATAGTTGTGCCACTTCCACTATAAAGTTTTACTCTCACAGGTTAAGTGCATAGTAAAAAAGAACTCCCACCAGCCTGGAGACTGGGGGAAGACAGATAATCTGAGGCCACATGCTAGGCTGAAGCACAAATTAAGATGACAGACAAAGGGGAAGTGCTTTTTAATTATGACCACATATAACTCAGTTTCAAGGGAAGATTGAACAAAGTCAAATGTAAGAGTTGAGAGTCTTCACAGAAGCTGGAACTTTAGTAGCAGTTGGGTAAACAGCGCAGAGCAAACAGGAATCATCTTCTACCCCAAGAATCACCATCAGCCATTATTTCTAAAAGGAGAGATACAAATGAACATGTTTCAAGTTATAGTTCCATGCTTCTTCAACATAGCCTCTAAATGGGCTGCCTTTGAGTTGCAATTACAAGCATGAACATGTACCTGCCTGTTAAGTAATTCTTCAATCTTATTCTGGATCTGTCCATACACATCATTAAACAGCTCCTCCTTTGATTTTGTTCCATTCAAGTGCACTAAAAGGAAGAAAGTAAAATAAGAGAGATGTAATTCAATGTTTCTGTAAGCCTGCCAGATCCCAATTTAAAGAGCATGCACTTGACTGGTATGAGAGAAGTATACTCCATCCACCTGCTTCAGTTCCTCTCATGCATCTAACCCAGGTTTGAAAAGCACTCTCATTAAACAATCTTTCAAAACTGCTTTTGTCATTAGACTCACCCACATCAACTCCAAGATCTTCCATTATCTTCCTGTGCTTTACGTACATAGGCCAAACGTGGCCATCAAACAATCCAGGTGGATCTGGTACAGTGTAATTCCTTGAACTGTAAATTATAGACACTGTTATTCAAGAGTAGTCTAACTGCAGTTCAGGGAAATGACAGTTCATTCAGTTTTTCTACACTAGCCTGAGCCTGTTGTCTCCAGTGTAGTTTCTGAACTTATCAAAAGTGAGTATTTAGCCTAAGCTACAAGCATCAAGATACCCTCAAAAGTTGGGATTTAATGTGCGGGTCCAAAGTGTTCAAGATGCAAAAAGGATTCCCAAGACAGACTGATCTTACTACTGATGAATAACCTTCTCTTAAAGCTTTAGCAGAACTTTGGGTAAAATAGCTGTCTGCTTATTCCTCCAAAACATCACTTCAAGTTAACACATCATTTGCATTGAGAAAAGTGTATGTGTACAACAACACAGCCAAATATAAAACCCCAGGATAAACTGAGACCTGGGAACCATGTAATTGGAAAACCAGAAATAAAGAGAGCCTACTGAGAGATCCGTGTGGAAACTGAGCATTAGCCTCACATTCACAGTAGTTTTCTAGGAAGCTCTTGGGTTTGTTGGGGGAAGGAAGCTACACTCATCTAACACAGCAGCTAAGTTAGTGTTTATCTTTTCTTATCTAAAAGCTTCAGAGAAACAAATTATTGAATGGAGTAAGATGTTACTGGGCTAGCAAGGGAACTTAAACTTACCTTCTTCTCCTTTTACACTCTTCATACGGAATGGAAAGAAAGTACCGATGGTGGAATACATCTATCAGTGGCCTGAAAGAGACACGTGTTTGGTTACCACTAGACTGTTTGATTAGCAGCAAGAAGTGGAAAGGTAAAACTACATCCATTTCCTGTACCTAGCACTATCTTTGGGCCTGTGACACCTGAACTCGGCAGCAGTCAATACCAGCTGCTAGCTCTTGGTTTACAACAGGTCTTTTTATTCCCTTGGAGGTTTGCTTATCATGTAAAAATCAAAATATATTAAGGCACATTTGATTACCTGTAGGTGTAAAGTAGGAAGCCTTCAACAATAAGAATGTGGATTGTCTCATCTCCTGCCTCCATATCTTGCAAGATCTGGGCATCCAGTGTGTTGTTGATCCCATGAGAACGTTCAAACTTGACTGGGTTTTTTATCCAGGCATTTATGGTACTCATCATAGCTTCCATATCTAGTGCACTAATCACTAAGACAAAATGGACAACTATAATCAAGCAGTAATTATGGATCATCTCATAACAGTCAGTACAAAAACAGTGCACAAAAAGGATCAAAATACTCAAGTTTCTGAGTTACACTTTGAAAAAACCATAGCAAAGCCTTACCATCATACTGTTTAAACCCATCTTCAACTTCTATTTCATCTTGGGGCTGAAACAGCGATAAGAGAAAAAAAAAAAAAATGCTTGGTCAGGACAGCTACTGGGAAGCTTCACACCCATTTCAAAACAAGACTCAAGATCTGACCCCTGAAGTTACAAAGGGAAATCTTAACCCTCCACCGGGTTTCTCCGCATGCAGACAAAAGGCAGCGGTAACGAGGGGATGGAGCCTGCTCCTCTGGCCTCCCACCAGCACACGCACACCGCACGGCACTCCCCGAAAACAGAAAGCCAACGGGACGCGTTACAGTGTGGGTTCATCCGCCCGGCGCTGCAGAGGATGCAGGGCAGAGCGGGCAGGGCAGGGAGCGGGAAGCAGGCGGGGGTC
>NW_010108412.1:0-35877 GCF_000699245.1 Pterocles gutturalis | reverse complement strand
TCCTCCCACTTCTTCACTGGGAGCAGACTTCATCACTGGGTTAGAAGAAAAGAAGAACAGCTGAAGCCATGAAGAGCATCCAGGTCTTTTCATTTGATTCCCGCTGCTGTCTTCTCCTACCAGGTCCTGGCTTGGCAGAGAGCAATGTCTGGAAGAGCTGATGTGCGGAGGTGGTTGGGAGCTCTGGCTACATGCAGGATCCCAAGTCTCAGGTGTGTGATTGGTACATTAGGTACCCCAGATTGCTGGTGGAGTGGTTCCCAAGTTTGTGTAGTTTGGTCTCCAGAAGGTAGATGGTTACTGAGTTGCACTCAGTTTGCTCCTCTTTCTAGAATGTATTTGATGTGATCTATGCTTGACAGTCACTGCACTATCCATGTATAGGAGCGCTAACTAGGAGTTGGTGAAGAAAAACATGAACTTAGGAATTGTTTGGGTCTGCTGCCTGGTGACAGCTGGGGCCAGGAAAGGGTGAGGTTTGAATCTCATTTAGTGATCTCTTTGGCCTTGGACTCTGGTGTTAACATACAGGTTTTCTGTAATATACTGTTCCTTGTCAGTTGTCACTGGTTTGCTTTCTCTGCGTATTGGTTCTGTCAACTACTGAAATCAGAGCACCTTTTCCTATTCCAGCTGGCAGTTGCCAAAGCCATGTGAAACAGAATTGGATCTACAGAACACTTTCTTTTGCTGTTATGTCAAGTGAAGATGCAACACTAGAAACATAGGGATGTTTATTGATGCAGGGGCCACCAGGCACTGAGTGCTGGGATTCTGCTCAAAGGAGGCAAGCCGGATGGGAAGAGAAGAGAAATCCCTAGCTTTCAAGTGTCACGTCATTGCAGATGAGTCTAAAGAATAAGAAGTAACATCTTCTTCCAGGCCGTTAGTGCCTCGCACAAAGAATCCTTTGATAATGTGTGCCTGTGGCTCACTTAATTGATTTTTAGATGGAGATTATGAAAAAGTTACATACAATGTGCCTCATTGCACTGAGTTCATGTCAAATTTTATGCAGTAAGGAGTTAGTGACTGGCCCCACTACACCAGTCTCCCTTCTGTGCTCATGATCATAGGAGATTTAGAGAGTTTAGGTCAAGACCAACAAGGAGCTATTGAAGTACCAATAACATCTTCCTCATTTTGCATTGCAGATGGTAAGTTCATGGATATTGTTGATCATCTGCATCGAAGTTGCCTAAGGAGAACTCGTGATTTCACTTTGTGTCTCAATAGGATACAACTGGTTCATGGCTGCACGTAGAGATTTATTTTTTATATTTCCAAAGGCTGTTCTATACCTCATAAATCTTAATATAGTTGTAATGATTGATAAATACTGCGTTTAGATTTGAACATAATATTTGTTTCCTAATTTGTATGAATGGCAAAGAAATACTCTGACTGTTTGACCATATATCTGGTCTTACAATTTTCTGTGATAATTTCTATTGTGTGTTGAGCAAAATGTGTAATTTAAGATGAAAGCGAGGTTTGATTTTCAGACAAGAGTGACAATGACAGGAAGAAAGGGATACAGAAATGTCAATCTTTAGAATATAATGAGAACAGGCTACATTTGTCTTATTTCCTGTGCTTAAGTTCCATTACAGTAATTTTCCCAATGAATACATAGCATAGTATGCTATTTCCTCTTCTCATTACCATCTTTGTCATGGAGAGGAGGTTATAGAGTCTTAATGTTTCAGTTATTTAAACCTTTTTGATAGTCTCTGTATTTTGAATGACCTACCTCTCTGTTTCACCTCTTCCTTAAGGTTACTGAACTTGAGAAAATAAATTGCTTTCAAATCAAATTGCTCAACAAGGAAAAGGGCAAGGTAGTTCAGATTGCTATTGTCACAATTACAGAGATTATGGAAAGGATGAGAAAAAAAGAAAGAAAGAAGAAGCACAATCTGAATCTTTCAATTCTGAAGCTTTCCACTACAAAGCAGAACAAATAATAGTAATTATTGTATGTGAGTCTGATGCAAAGCTCACTTTGGAGACCACAGATCTCCACATACCCGTGCTGGGAGATCGTTCAAGCATCAGACACTATCAAATTGGAGCTAGTGCTGGGTTTGAGATCAAAAATCACAGTCCAAACCACAGATAATCACTGATACTGTGATCTTTAAAAGTTTTACCATCTTGAAAAATGTGCAAATGTGATTGCTTTTGTGCATTTTAAATATTTCAGGAATGATAATTTATGAGACTTCTTTGTATTCAAATGTGAGGAGAAGAACAGATCCGTCTGCACTAGGATTCAAGGTCCTGGCCAGTGGTATGGATTTCAATGGGCTGCAGACTGCTTGGGATCTGTAGTCCCTGGGGGAAGATCAATATGTGAAAAGTACTTAGTAAAACCCAAACATTTGTGTCAAGATGCAAAGTGTGGCAATCCACACGGTGTGACTGAATGGACTCTGCCAGCCAAATAACTCTCTCCATTTAAAGTCATGACCGAGTAGTCTGTGATGCTTCACAGACATCTGAGATACTCAACCCAGAACATTGAATGATAAAAGGGGAGATTAAGGATTCAGTACTTTCCAGTATCATTAAGACCCTGAATGTGTTCACTGACCGTTCTAAATGGTAAATACTTTTCACAGGCATATGCCCTGTACTTTCGGTAAAGCTTGTTTTCCTACAGTGGGCAAGGAGATTGCATGAAAGACTTATGAAAAGTGCACAAAGAACAAATATAGGATTTATCTGCAAAGAATTTTTAGAGTGCAGGGCTGTTGTATTTACTCATATTCTCCAATCTTCATCTGAATAAATAAAGTGGTGTCATGGGACATGCTGCGATACTGATAATGGGTTTTATACTCATTCACCCTGAGAAATTTCAACAGATACAGTTTGCCTGTCAAATGGATTTAAAATTGTATTTTCACTGCCTTGCTTTCTGCACTGATTGTTTTTGTGTTGCAGCTCCGTTCCTCAATATACGCTTTGTCTATATCTGCCACATTGTTCACGAGTCTCCCTATAATCTGTAATATGGACCCTTCATTTTAATACTAAAACTCAAGATGTGCTCCTACAATAATTATTAACTGTGACAGTTATTAACTTAACAAAAATGACATTTTCCTTTCTATTCTCTTTTTCTTTCTGTGTATGTTGCATGGTAGGCAACAATCCACTTAGTTCAGCAGCTCAGCTTAGTGAAGGAAGCATTTCAGAAAGGACATTGGGGGTACAGCTGCAGATGTTTCCAGGGGTTTGATTACCATGCTGCACACAGTTATAGTAATAGATCTTGGCTACCCTTGGCTTAGCTATTATTTTAAATTCATAAGATCTGAATCCTAACTTTCAGCACGAAGTATGACTGCAATTTAACAAGTCTTTAAAGCATGTAGTCCATCTTAAACACATTACCTTAAGAATGAATGTTAAATGATTTGCAGGACTAAGGTTTTAAGACTTGGTCTAATACACTGTAGTCTGATTTTTATCAGAAGAAAATCAACTTCCCTACAATTATGAATGTTTATTCTTCTTTTTCTTAAACTGTTTGAAGTTATTTCAAACAGGTTCAGCTCAGTTTCCTAAGGAAAAGAGGCTAATTAAATAATTCCTGGATTAATATGTGTGTGGATCCATGTGTGTTTTCCTGTTCTCTTCCCTCATTTCCTCATAACCACTGAATTTCTTGGCTTATTCCAACCAGCCTGAGAGAAAAACAGTAATCTCAAGGATAAATTTCCAAACAGTTTATAAAATGTGGAGGTGGGTGGAGACAGAAAGAAATATCTTCCTCTTGCCCCAAGGGAAGGCTGCAGTGTGCCCATAGTCCTGATACCAGAAAAGGTACCAGAGAACCCAGTTGTAGGACCCAACTCTATAGGCAATCATCTCTATTGTTGCTTTTTTGTGTTGCTTGATTGGGTTCCAGGGGTGACTACAGTTTCTTTTGCGGTGTGTTGGGGTGGTGATGGCAGGTGTTTTCTACTTAGAGTCTCCTAATAAAAGCAAGACTATCTGAAGTTGTTTCATTTCAGTATGAAGAAATCTATCAGTGAACTGTGCCTATGATATTCTAATTTCTTGATGTAAATACTTTGCCAGGGATGAGAAGTGATAGGGACAAGGAATAAAAAGAGGCAAAGGTAAAATTGGGCTAGGAGTATAAATTCACAGAATGAAGTTTGAATTTTGTTTCTTGCTGTATGGGTTTGTAACTTAGTTATTTTCATTTAAGAATTTCATGCTACTTTATAAAGGTTAATTATACCTCTTATCTTATGCCTAAATTCTGACTTCCATCCTGTCTTCCATTCTGTCAATGAGAAAACTAAAGTACAGAGAGATTAAGTAGATGACTGAAGGCTCTGTTGCAGGTCTCTGGTTATATCTCCAGAGCACACTGCTTTGAACAAGCCTGCTTGGGTACCAGAAGCACCACAGTCATTCTAATAAAATGGTCTTTCTAAGATTAAATTACCCTCAGTAAGTGACTTGATACTGTACCATATATTATAGATATATTCTCAGTCAGGATGTGGATAACAATCTCTGTTCCAGTACTTATGCCTTAGATGACACACTGGAATTTTGCCATTTCTGTAAAAGAAGACCAAGTTTCACTTTTAATCTATTAGAATACACTGGTTTATTGTGCTAGACCTTGGATATATGCTTTTGAATATGTACAGCGTAAGAAGCCAAACACAACCCTAACTCTTTCATTAAAGAAAGATGATATATAAAGAAAGAATCCCATACCCTGAAATGGAAACACAAAACAACAGCCACATATTTAAAATTTTAATTCTTTTTGGGGTGTGCTAGCACCACAATAACCTAATAACATTTTTAAAACTAGTTAGACCATAATGCTTATTTGTAGGCAGAAGAAGAACCATTGACAATTCTCTTTGAGGTCACTATGACTTCTGATTTCAGTATGCTTCTAAGTATCTACTGAAACGCCAGGGAATTAAGTTTTGATAGTAGGCAAGCGTATTCATGTCCAGTTAAGCAAGATTGTGCACACCAGTCCTCTTTATGTGTTCCTTTAAAGTGGGAGCTTTAAAAATCCCTCACAAGAAGACTAGAAAACAGGAAGGATATAATAGAATCACTTAGAAAAAAAAAATGTTTTCCAAATTCATGTAATGATGTGACATTTGTAATTTTTAAACCTTTATTTCACCCCCCAAGTAAATTCAGTCATCTATTTAACTCACACTTTAGGATTTGCATTTGAGCTTGATAGCAATAATAATCAAGTGAGATAAATTAAATTAATATCCTTACTGTTACAATTAGTTTAATATCTTTACCATTTCCATTCCCTTTTTATCTGCATTATCACAATTCAATAACATGCTACAGTAAACCAGTGCCTCAATGAACTTCTCTCTGTGCCCTGCATGGAGAGATTAGGATTTCTTATTTTATTGCTCAGAATGTCATATCTTGCCTTATATAGCACCTTTTATTGCAAAAGGAAGCCAGATGCTTTGATATAAAGAGGAATGACTTTTCTCAGTGTTGATATGTATATACTTCTGGGGTGGAACAGAGACCTTTGACACAGTCACCAGCAACATTATACAACCGTTAAAACAGAATGCCCAGAGAAACTGGATTGGGATGTAATAGTCTTGCTGGGATCTTGGGGCTTCCAGGACACACAGGACAAACACAAATGCAGATACATGAACACTCGTATATTCAGGGGGTTTGATACTTGATACTTATACACCCACAGTGAGAGCTGCTCTGCTTTTATAGCCTGAGCATTTGGGCTTTAGCTGGATGCAATACGGATAGTGTGCAGAGGACAAATCTGCTTTTTGAGCTAGGGCCACTGAGCAGGAACATGAAGTTCCTATTGCAACCATTGCCAGCAAACTGCAGCCTCCACGCATTCTTCATGCTGGAGTTACTGGATTCAAGTGAGGACAAGTCCCACACTCTTCAAGAGGATTCTCTGCATTAGGTGTCATGAAGAGCTTTTCTGTGATATTTTTTTGATATTTCTCAGTGCAAACCAAACACCAATTACATACATATGTATGTAGAGAAACACTCCTTTATTTTGGGTTTCGTTGTGTTTCCCACCCCTGCATAACTGCTTTCTTTCCTATCCGATTTCTGCGGGTCGTGAATACCCAACTAGGATGTCCTTCTCGGCAGAAGGGACAGATATCTGTGGGAGTTGTGCAGTAGTAATTGTGTTGTGTCAGC
Source organism: Pterocles gutturalis (assembly GCF_000699245.1). Lineage (NCBI taxonomy): Eukaryota > Metazoa > Chordata > Aves > Pterocliformes > Pteroclidae > Pterocles > Pterocles gutturalis. Next base: position 29,658 of record NW_010108412.1, on the reverse strand, counting down.
AATTTATTAACACTGGCAGTTTAAGCCACCGTGTCCATAATTGTCCTCTCTATGTTTATAGAAAAGATTAATATATATACATGCAAACCTTTCAAGCCCGTGTGTGGGCTGGTTAATAGTTTACCAAGTGTTATCAGCTAGCTTAGTCCTCCCACTTATCCTTGCTCCTGCTGCTGAATGTGCCTGGAGCAATTTTTAGTGGAAGGGTTATTCATTATTTGAATAGCTAGTGCTTTGGTCCTCAGGGCTATTCCAGGTGCACTAGAAGGGAACAAGCCATTTGAGGGAAAGAACTTCAGTCCCTCGCTCCATCTCAGACTTCTACATGACCTTGGTCAAATCTTTTATATCTAGCTTTTCAGGTATAGTCAGGCTCAGATCTGAAACCAGACTGGCTCTGGGAGTGGAGCTGACAAATTTGAGTTAGGTGCCCAACGTATGGGGAAATTTAAGCACCTCAGACAGGGATTCCTTTGGTTTGTGCCTCCATGTCAACTGATTAGAACAGATAATTAAATTATTTTCTTTGAAGGTACAGAGAAAGGATAGGGAGAGCCATAGTGCCCATCTTTCATATCGTGATTGAGAGGTGAAAGCCTTCCATCGGGGATTAGACCTAGGTAAACAGATTCTGTAGGTGTTTATAACTTTTTGTCTTGACAAAGCATAGCAAAGACCCCAAATAAGTGGGAGAGTAAAATTCATACAGAAGGCTGAACATACTGTGGTTTTCTTGTCCCTGATTTCAATAGTTTTTCCTATGAGCACAATGTCACAATTTCTTACTTTTACTGTAAATAGGCTTTTTAAATTCAGCAGTAAGGGAGAGAGGGCATACAAAACTTACGTACAAAAGCATTACTTTTTACACTGATATGATTCTAGAAACATTTGAATGTTGCTGTGCTCACGTGCACTCTGCTGAGGTAGTTTTGGTTTCATCAAGGCCCAGAAGAAGGGCTCTCCTGAGGTAGCTCTGACAGGCTGTTTAGCTCTGCAGAGCTCTGTGGCAGCTGAAGCTGGATGTTACACATCCAGCTTGTTACACATCCAGCCTGTGCAAAAGAGCTTAAGCATACTGATAATGAAAGAAATGGAAAACAAATGAGATTTTTAGATCTGAAAAAAAAAAAAAATCCACTCTAGAATGTTGTTAAAGGGTGATTAATATTATGGTTAAAGTTTCTCAGGACTTCTGGGTCTTTCTCTGCCAGACTCTCTTCCCTGTTTTAGGGGAGTTTTTTTTTGTTCTTTTATTAGAGTGTTGCTTGTAAAATCCAGTTTTGAATATCCTGTCTTTCCTCTATGTTTTTTCTGTTCTCCATCCCTTCTTTACCTTGCTGCTTGAAATTATTAAGTGTTAATGGCTCAGGCAGTGACTTCTGTTATTTTGATGGGGAGAAGCTGTACAAGGCCCTGAGGACTCATTTCTGTCTCTCAGGCAGGGTCTCTTTTTTGCATGAATTTATTCCATGTTAAAAAGGACAGTCATAAACATAGTTCATAAATTAATGAGAATTTATAAGTCTACTGAAAAATTTTCTCCAGGCCATCACACAAGGCCAAAAATTAGAATATGAAGAGTTTCAAAACTCTCAGTAAATTAGTGATTGACCCTAGAATAAACCCCAGGAATCTGTTACTGGCTCCCTTCGAGATCAAATACCACACCCATCTGCTAAAATAAATTCTGTGAATACATCTTGACTTTCCATGGGTTTCAAAACTTAAAGAAGTAAAAATGTTTGAGCTTGAGAAAAAAAAAAATATAACAATTACATTGGACATGGATTCTCTCTTGTCCTAACAGTATGTGGCTTAGACACTGTTTCCAAGAGGTAATAATTTAATGTATGTCAGTTGCGTCACAATGTGATCTCTCCAGGTGATGCAAATTCACAAAATGAGGAATGATTTGATTGGTACCTCAAATTTTTCGTGAAGAGATTTAAAACCATATGCTCCTCTCGTTTGACCGCATGTGAACCTATTGATCTGTATATAGTCTTCTTTGAGCCTCAGTGTCCTGAGAACGTCAAGTGGGTCTATATGAAATTTGTTTTAATTTGGATGACACTCTTTGGGGACTTAGCTAAATGAAAGTTGTGTGTATTTGACATGGCCTAACAGAAAGGATATTTGGACACGTTGTGGATCATGTAGTGCAAAGTGACTACTTATGTGTTGTAACTTGATTGTAGACCTGAGCTGTTTAATTTGGAAACAACCACAGGCTTCACTGAAGTTACTGAGCATGACAATCACTGTTTCTTAAGGTAGATGAGAATAGCTAAGTGATAGTAGGTATTAAGCGGCAACTAGCACAATGGGATTGCTACTATGAACACTGATGGCAGATCCCAGCAGCCCCAAATTTCTGGAAAACAGTTTCAGAGCCTAAGAGTCTAATGAACAGAGCAGAGAATCAGCAGCCATAAGAAAAACAAGTAGAAAGGACCAGAAAACAGAGAAATATGTGTGGCATGACTGAAGGAAAGTCAAAGGGGAAAAAAAGCAGCTTTTGGGGCAGAATGATTGTTAAAAAGACAGATTTAGGATGCTGAAAGAAAAAAAAAACAAAACAAACCATTCTATTGCTTGTTCCTGCTGTATCAGGGATTTATGCTTGTTCCCGGTAAAGAAAATGGATTGTACCAGTGCAATCACAGACTCTCTCATCAATTTATCCCACTAACGAAACAATTGAGAAAACCCCAAATATCTGGTTAACTACTTGGATAAGAAGAATAAGGATATAAAAGAGAGGACAATATCTCCAGCTGTGGAATTTGCTAGATAGGCTGTGAAGTGTGTTGTTCAGATGAGTTTTGCATAAGAAATACATTTATGTTGCATTTCTAATGCAAATTGCCCGTATTTTACATGGACAGAATAAATCCTTGCTGGCTTGATCTTCAGCTTTTCAAATCAATAGAAAGACTAATGTATTTTCAATAGACTTTGGAGCAGGCCCTTCCTCCCATACACGCAAAATGACTTACAATCTATTTATGCCAAGAATCCACTTCAGAAAGCCTGAAAAATACGAATATGCAGTTTCACGGGGAAGCTAACATCAGTCACCTAAAAATAGACTCAATTTCAATATACTGATCCAGATGCCTGCCTGGGAAGAATTTACTCCCTGCGCATACACTATCTAGCTTTTAGTGGTTTGAACAAAAGAGGCAGAAGACTATGTTTAAGGAAGAGATGACAAGTGCCTCTTTTTATCGAATGTTCTCTGCACCAAAATGGAAATATTCAAGGAGTTCGTTTTGATGACATGTTATTTCTTCTCCCCTAGGAACTTGTCAGGTGACTGATACCAGAATTGTTATAGAGAAATGGATCAGCCCCTTACGTTCATACAGATGGTCTGTTCTAATGCAGTGGCTTGTTTTTGGGTTTTTTTGTTGTTTTGTTTTTTTTTTTTTTCTTTCCTGGCTAGTTGTGTACCTTAGAATTTCAGAGTATTTTGCAGCTCCTGGCTGTGGAGACACACACCAGCAGTGTCCCAGCTGCTAGCTGAGCTAAAACTTGGGAGAAATATCTCCCTCCCTCAGGGTCCATGCAAAAAAAAAAATATTCACATGCACTGGCTGGAATGGGGGCACTGTTTACACCAAGAGGTCCGCCAGTCTGAACAATCAAGGGATGAGAAGACGTGTTTTGCAGAGTTCACATCCCCGGTAATACAGATATACTCATAAACACTAAATTGAGGAATTGAGCATATATGCTAAAGCCCTCAGTGTTCCTGGTATTTACAAAGAGAGGAGGACCTGAAAGAGTCAGTGAGCAAGGTGGACTGATAGAAAAACATGGACTAGCAAGTCCGAAAAGGCACAGAATATTTTGGCGTTCAAAAGTAGCATAAGAAAAGATTATTAGGAAAGGAGATGATGTATTGCTCTGAGGAGGCAGATGGGGGAGTAGAGAAAGAACAATGGGCAGTTCAGAGTAGAAAACTACCTGGAGCAGTTTGTGAATAGCAGAGGAGAAAATGGGTGAGGATGAAAAATTAGTATTCTTCCTTAGGAGCTGATAACTTACTGTTGTGCATCTGACTCCCTGCAATGTGAAATAAGGGATTTTGGGGAGTCCTGATTGGGGTTGAGAGGGGTCAAGGGAATCTTATGTTCCAACAATGCTTTTCTTTGTTGTATCAGTAAAAGCATGCCATATCAAATCCATACTGTGAACAGCCTGATGGGACAACAGGAAAATTGGTAGAGATATAGATTAAACTATTTAACTATTTATGGCAGATTTAACTATTCCATATTTAGCATCGTAAGAAAATTGCGATCAACCACATAATGCTTTGCAAAAATCCCAGCTCGGGAATGAACAGCAAAAGGACAAAAGTCTCGGTGCACAGCTAACACAATGCATTGGTCAGACAGTTAATCCTAAAGTAGTCATGAGACAGAGCAATGCTGGGAATTCTAACCCTGCCAAAGCAAAGAGCAAAACTCTGGAACGATACACCCCCACCATGACTGTGAGAGCGATGACTTTAATTGTGAAATGGCTGTCACAAGGACTTGGCACTACGGGTACTTGACCAGATTCCTTAGTATCAGTCCTCTAGGAGGCAACTCCTCTCAGCAAGGAGGATGTCCAGAATGATGATGAGAGAGCTGTGAAGGTACCATACACTCACTCGGGTACCTGAAAGTGCAGCCAGTGAGAAAACTGCACTCTGGAAGCTGATGCAAACATCATTTTATCCCTTGCAAACAATAGGAAGACACTTCTCCTTAGGATGTAAACCCAAGATTTCTTAAAAGTATCAACTCAGCAACCGTAAATCTGACATACACCCGGGCATTTGTGTACCACTGCAAAACTGCCAGTGTCCTGCTGCTATAGACAGGGATTTCATTGAGTCAGTGGAGAACACAGCCAGCGCCTGGTGTGAACGCACCTGCTAGCAGGGGCTGCCTAGGATGACGTCCTTCCTTTTCTCTCCCTCTGTCTCTGTTTTTAAAACACTCCCCACCATCTCACCAAATGTTGATGAAGAATTTTCACTGTTTACATCCCCATCCCTCCAGCCTGTGGAAGAGGTGCACGAGGAGGTTGTTTCCAGCCCACAGGCTGGGTGCTCCCTGGCATTTGCAAACTTCCTGCTGTAGAATTGTAACCTGCAAAGGATAGAAAATGTTGCACTGAGCTGGGGTTTTAGTGGGATTACATCAAAGTGGCAGCTTTGTCTGTGAAAGGAATAAAGACAGATAGATAAAAAATAAAATGTTGAGGAAATAACTGTGCATTTATATAAAGCGAGGCTTATTCTGAGTGTCTTTTCTTTCATCAGAGTAGAAGAATTTTAACAGTCCTGTTTTTAAGTCAGTGAGAACATAACACCTAGAGAAGAAATACATTGTAAAAAAAGTTTACTCCCTATTATTTTTACTCTTATTTTTACATCCCATTTCATCCCTAAATCTGTTGCTTCTAGGCAGTGAATCCTGGCATACGCTGCCCCACAAATGCATGCTTTGGTGCTGATAGTTCAGCTCTGGACTCCTCTCTTCTTCCAGACCAGATGTTCTACTTCTCCCTGGTAATGGTTAACATGGCGCTACCTCATTATACACCTCTCTCTGGTAATTATGCCAATGCTACTTCAGCATCAGCCAAGAGCCGTGCAGAATCAATGAGACAGCTGGCGCTCTCCCTGGGGATGGAGTGCTTTACCTTTTTAATTCAGGCAGTCACTGTGAACTGAGATCCAGGATGCCGTGAATGATTTTCCGTAGACAGGTGAGAACAAAAGAGCTTTGAAAACCTAATTCAATAGAATCTGGAGACATGGGGCTCTATTGATTAAAAAAAAATACACATACACAGTCCAGTTGAATTTTCATCCTAATTGATTTTTGTGTGAGATGGAAGAGTGAATTCTGTCAAACAAAAGAGACAATAGAAATATTTTCTTTACATACCATGAAGTAGGTAGATTTTTGCATGCACAACAGCTGTGTTGTATTTGCAAAAATCAAATAATTCCCTTATAAAACTCACAAACTGTAAATTGATCTCTTTGTTCTTGTCCACAACATATGCTAATCCTCAAATATCCAGGGAAGAAGGGGATGAGATAATGCAAACAAAATAAACACCTGCTTAATAGAAAACATTTGTAGATTAGGGTTTGAGGCCAGCCCATAGTTAGTATATTTACTTTTGAAAAAAAAAAAAAAAGTTAAGACTTTAAAAGGAGAGTTTAAACAGAAAGAATTTGGGTTTGTCTGTGAAGTCTCATTAAATTGCAAGTTGGGAAATTCTCCTGAAAATAAATGAGGATGGACTGCGCTTAATTTTCTCCCTACAGTGTGTATGCCTACTTTCACAGGAGGTACTTAACAAAACCCATCAAGAATAAAACAGTCAGTTTCTACAAACACAATATGACTAAAATAGAGTGGAGGATTCTCAAGGTAATCCCTAACCTTACTTAGGAGACTGCCTGGCTAATTTACATCATCTACTTCAGACCATGCTAAGGAGCACTTTCCCTTACCTCTGATTCTCTTATTATCCTTCCAAAGCAGGTGGTCCTCCAGTGTAATAACTAGAGATGTATCTGATGTCTCCCTCTGCCAGGGCTGCATGGAATAACATCTACCCATGCCCTATCTTTGCTAAATTTGTTAAAATAAATGTTAAGACTCAATTTTAAGCACATTCCCTTGTTTCACCTCAAGGGGTTTATTTTTCTCAGATAGCAAGTCTTCAAATCTGCAAAACTCAATGAAATAGGAACAAAAGTGCAAGGTACCAATGAAAATTAAGCATCTGCCATCATTTTCATCAGGAACTGCACTGGCTGTGTGACTGCTGACAGAGATCTCTCTGTGTGGTGTGGGGGTTTTTTTGTTTTGTTTCGTGTTTTGTGGGTTTTTTTTGTTTGTTTGTTTTTTTTGTTTTGCCTTTGGTATTCAAAGCAAGCACTAGTTTTGCTGAATAGAAATAAATACAGCTGAGTCACATGTCTTCAAAGTGGCTGCAGGAAAAGACCTGAAAATACATTAATACAGCAGCCATCCTTCACAATAGTTTTTATGCACCCTGTAGAGATCCTGCCTGGCAGAGAGAGCTTTTTCCTTCAAAGAAAAGCACCATGGTTGGTTTTTCTCTACTGTCTGGATTATCTTTCAACTGATTTTATTTTGCTTAATCCAAACCAATTTCCTCCCTCAAAAAATTATGAAGGAAACAGAATCTCAAAAAATTGTAATCTTTATTAATTGTATTTGAAATTTGCCAGTTCCTTGTAAATACACAGGTCGTCTGTGTACCCATGGTGCTTTTTATCTCAATCCTCTTAAAAAAAAAAAAAGGCTTTAACTTCACAACATTCCTGAGAGGCAGGTAAATCTTTTCATAAAAGGATTATTTCACCCTTTACTGAGATACAGGCACCTACAGGGTGAAACTCTGTGGTTGTTTAACTGCCTGTAGCCACACAACATAAGAAGAGAGGGAACAGGAAATGAAAACCATCCTATCCAATTTAATTTTAAGGAGAAAATAGATAGGCAGAATGTAAGGTTCACAGCTGGGATTTCACCAGACTGGAGGAAATAATACGCCTTGGAGAAAAGTGGCACAGTATCTTTACTGACTGCAAGTAGCAGACTCTTGGCTTTACACCTTATCTGGAAGACAGAACCCTCTGCAGGTCATTGCTCCTCACATTGTCCTGCAATATCAGCATGAGAATTAAGGTTAGAGGGGAAAATGCAAGCTGCCAAATTACCATTTTCCCTTCCTGAGGAATCTAGATATTCCTTCAGGTTTGCTGTGCAAATACTGCCTGGGCATTGCTGATGGTTACGACAGTATCACAGTGCGAGGTGGCAGGATGCAGCAGATGTTTGAAAGTGCCGTTGCAGAAAAAAGCCAGAGGAAAGGTTATCTACCCAAAATATTTATTCCTTTTGCATAGATTCTCACAACCCATATCTGCGTGTTTATCCGTAGTTCTGCAGTGACTAGAAATGCTTAGGTGTCTTAGGATAACTTGGACAATTCTCCCCATCTAGGAATGGGCTTTTGCACTCAAGGTACAGCTGAAGGTAGAGGAATGCAAAATGACACATTACAACGCTGAAGAGTCCCGAAGATGTCAGCGAAAGGAAAAGTGGCAACAATGGGGACACAAATATGCATTTTGGTCATGTTTGATTGAAGTGGAAGAAACTGAAAAGAAGGAAGATGAAGACAAAGAGTAAACACTTGCTGCATTCAGACTGCACTTGGCTTTTTTGAGAGTTACCGTGAAGGTGCAGCCACAGAGCAATTACTCCGTGCTGCTAAAGAGAGAAATAGCTGTGGCCATGAGCAGAGCCTGTCTGAGGAGGAGGGCTGACTGCTGGCAATGGGGTGGGATGGGGCAGGGGAGCAGAAACAACCAAAGAAACCCTGCCCCTATTACAGCCAGAGGTGTCTGGTTTTGAGAAAATAAAGATTTCACCAAGATGTATTTTTGTGAGGAGGCAGCATATCTTATTCTCGTTTGTGTAGTTGTATCCTTTTCTTCACTGGATATGTGTGTGTCTTCTTTAGCTTTGAATGGTATAGTCCTTCAATAAGTGGTTAAGGCAGTGTTTTGTACACATAAAAAGGAGGAGGAAACCCATTTATGGAATCTCTGCTTCATACCTTTTCTTTATGAATAAGTTTGAAAGGAAAGCAAGTGTCTTTTTCTGTAAACAGTTAGTCAGGAGCCACAACAGCTGCATCCAGAGCTTGAGTGACCTTTTTTTCTGCACACCTCTTCCATAAATTGTGCATTTTTTTCTGACTTCCCTGAGTAGACTCAAGAAATCTGCTGTGCTGTTTACCAGTGGCCTTCATGCCTCCCACATCGAGTTACAGCTATTTCCAAGCCTCCCCAGACATCCTTCTCAGGTTAGGAAGTCTGCGGGGCTGCGGGGAACCGTGATGAGGTGTGTGTTGTATCACACGTGCAGCTTCTATGCGTTCCCAGTGAGAGGAAATGATTTTAAACAGCGTAGTCTGCCTTGCTTTGTGTGGGCATAAAGCTGTAAAATGTTGTGCAGTTTAAAGAGGACAACAGCACTGATAACTGTAGAGATTTCAAATAGATATTGATTCCTGAGTTATATAGAGACGAGCTGGTGTTATTTATTTCCTGATCAAAAGAAGCGGGGACTGAAATTCCCACTGGGTGATGAAAATAAAGACCCCTGAGGATCCAGCACAAAGATGGTGACCAAGTCAGTCTGTGCCCTGCAGAGGAACATTCAGCTGGCAGCCCCGGCAGCAGCCCCAGCTGCAGTGCTGTCGGCTTCCCAAACCCAGGGGCAGTCCTGCAGCCAGACAAAGTGGGGAGGGCTAGACCCCACTTCAGCAAAGTTAGCAGAGCTGGGGCGAGCAATGACCAACTTGCCTTCCGTTGGTCAGTAGTGAAGGCCTTCGCCTTGCCTACGAGGTGAGAAGCAGATGGAGATGTGCCAGGAGAAGAGGAAGAAAGGGAATGGTTCTGATAATTTATTCACAAGACAGGAGACGTGGCCATGAAGCGCAGAGGATACCGTGTTTAAAATTATGGAGAGTCCAAGATGGACAGTTTTCACAGGACTGCCAAAAGAGGAAAGCTAAAGATGTGGAAAATGACATGTGTTATCCGTAATTCAATTTCAGTACTATATACTGGAACTTAATGATGATACAATAGCCATGGAAACTTTTCCAGTAACTGGCAGTGTAAAAAAATAACTTAGCTGTCTTTCCTTTTGTTTCATAAATGCCAAGTCCCCTCACACCATTCTCTGATAGATAGAATACTTGTTTTGAGTCCATGATCTAATGCTTGGAGGTGATACTTGAAATTCAGCAGATGAGACAGTGAGAAAGGAGTCAGTTTGCTTGAGAAACCTGAAATTATATCAGTTGAGTTTTGCAGAATAGACCAAACTGGTGTCTCTCACAGATTAGTCAAGTGGTGCCTGGACCAAGTGTGAATCAAATCTCCTCACCATTTCTTTGATGTGTATTCCTATCTCCTTCTCTGCTTTCCTACTATGTAAGTGTCTTTATCTTCTACTCGGTCTGGTACTTTGTTTGCCTTCTCTTTAGAAAAGAAGAGGGAGGAAAATGGTGTGAGAACTCATTACTTTATCCCCAAGGCAACATTGGAATGAAGACAAGGGACATCATTGTTGAAAGACAGTAAAATGATGGGATGTAATTAGAAATACACTCAAGGAATGCCAGCTGATGCTCACAGCCCTCTCAAGATAGATGTAGCACAGAGCATCTTGCATTTGTCACAACCAATCATCCTGAAATCATTATAGTACTTAACAAATGAAGAGTTTATAGCCATGTGTACTTTATTATATGCTCAATGAAGAATGCAGAAAGAAGTGCTGCAAAGGAAAAATAAATTTCTGATTAAGATCAATACAAATTTTAAAAAGTTAATATAGTACTGTGGATAACCGGAGATGTCATTTCATACGAGTATCACTTACCTGAAATAACTAGGACTCCGTTCTAAAACAGGTATTTTGAAGCAAATTGACCAAATACTAGCTTTTTAAGGATTTTTGTAGGTCACTTGTTGCCACTTAGTTGTTCCCAGGCAATCACACATCTACTCAGGGAAGCCAAACAGGTGCTGTCATCAGAAGGTGTAATATGGAAAGATGCTGTGAGATGGTTGCCTGCACCCAAAGGGAAAAGACTCAGCAGAAGCACACTCAGTGTGTTCAGGACAGAATATCTTACATCTGTGCAAAGATAACCAAGTGGTATGTCAGATTGCTTCTGAATTGGAAGCACCATGGAAAGCTAAGGAATAAAAAGAAAAGCACAGAAGATTCAGTCCTGTGAGGGACAGAGAGGGTCTCACCACCCTTTCAGTGTAGCACAGAGGTAGCTAGCTGACACAGTTAATACATCTTCTATAAGGTGCAAATACCAGTGACATTTCTGTGTTTTCTTCCTATTATTATTCAGAGCCACACTACCCAGCAGCTGCAGCTTCCAGAGAGTCCAGCTGAGGCTCAGCACTGGGAACTAATCTCACTGTACCTTCAGGCGTTGGTTTAGCTAGCATCTCTCATTCTTTTAGCTTAGCTAAGACAAAAGACTGTCTTCAGAGGCTGGCTCCCCTGCTTTATACGAACATGCAGGCAAACTTAGACTCGTGAAGAGCTACATGACTAAGTGACAGGATCTGCACACATTGAGGCGCCTGCTGGTCTGGCAGCCCCTCCTGCGGGATGAAAAAGGAGAGGGGGTTGTTTTGGTCAGACTTGGCAGCTCTGTGGTACGAGTAGAGGGAGGCAAGAGAAGAGGGTAATCTGCAGACTCCCCTAGACGGTCTGTGTTTCTCCTCCCTCTGTCAACTTTTCACTTGCTGGCAGTTCCTCTCCCCTGTCCCTTCCCCACACATCTGCTCACACAGCTGCTTGGTTGAACTTACCTACCACTGCCTCACATTTTTACCACTGAGCTATCTAGGAGGCAATACTGCCATTTACACAACTTTACTTATCCCAAGGACATTTACAGTGTTTTTCTCTTACTACTTACTAGTCTTTTTTAATCTTTTACTTTCTTACTCTTACTCTCTTACGGCTTACTACTCTTACTCTTCTCTTTAATTAGAATTGAAGTGAAATTCAGGCAAACACCTCAGTAGCAACCCCTGTAACAAGATTTTGGACTACATCTGAACTCATGAAGTCACCTGCCAGCTTCCTAAGACTTTTTCAGTAGGCTGACATACCTTCTTTCCATGGTTTTGCAGAATGACTGACTCCAAGCCAACTTCTTTCCTCACTACCTACATCATTGGAGACGTACTGCACACCCAGCTGCATCTTTTGCTAAGCCACAAACACCTTCTCACAGGCTGGCCTACCAGTAGTGGTGGGTCGAGTAACTTGTTTTCTTGGAAACATTGAACAAACTCTTGCCCCTTGATTTCTTGCAGGTCTTGATTTCTTGCAGCTCTTTCTTGATGGTTGCTTTTGCGGTGTGCTCTAATGACCAGGTAACGTTCTTATAAGGCCATACAGTGGCAGACACTTTCCTACCACTCACTAATTCTTTAAGCAGTTTGGCAGCAATTCTCTAGGCTTTTCATTCACCCTTTTTTTCACCGTTTCTCCTTGAGTAATGTCACTTTCATACAGTCTTTCACTTGCAGCTCATCTAGCATCAGCTGATACACAGTAGTACAGTATTTCCATTTTCAAGAACCTGTTGCTGTACATAATAGGAATTGTTTCATCACACAGCATTCTCTTTCATCTTTGTCAGTCACTGATTCCAGTCAGTGACCTTTTCACTTCCCTTTACAATGAGCCTGTTTACAATTGTAAACTATTTCTTGCTTTCATCTCACTTGCCTTTTCCATTTTCAGTCTCTTCCTTTGCAAGGACAGTGTCACATCATGTCTCGCCGCTGCGTTGTTACCTCTATCTGGGACTGGTCTTGTATCTCTTTTTTCTTTTCCTTTCACCCCTACACAATGGTACCTACAGTGGGATCATTGGGAAATGCAGAATTTTGGCATTTGTCCTCCCAGTGGAAGAAAGCACAAAGTGAGGACAAGTGAAGTTCAGCCAACATCATGCTACTGCCGCAGATTATTGTTACAGTAGTTGATCCAGTAAAATGCTTTCAAATTCTTTTGCAATGGTCTTTCAAACATGCAAGCTCAATTCTATGTAAATGCTAAATACAGCTGTGACTTCTTACTTTTTCCTTTCAGTCATAAGCTGCATGCAACACATTCTTGTGTGGCAAAAAGATTTCTGACTGAAGAGCAGCTCAGCATGTTGTTCCTGTAATTAACACAGGAGAAAACTCAAACCTTGCTTTGGAAATGCTTCAATGCCTTCAAACACAGGGATGCTCTGACAGCTGGGTATCCAGTGGGAATTTTGGATAAGAAATAGATATAAATTGAGTCATTTTTCTTCAGGCCTTTGCTAATGAGGACAACAAATGAGTGAAGTGGGCAGCATATAACTCAGCCAAATAGTACACAGGTCTCTTATTTATAAGTTTGCTTATTAGCAGCAGTAAAACTTGGAAGCAACATTGCCAGCAGAGCTACACAGTGAATATTCATCTATTAATCTATTGATCTATTTTTCCTCTTCTAGAAGAGGCCAAATGCTATATAAATTTGAGTTGCTGCTCCACCACACTGATTTTTGCTATATTCAGGCTGTTTGTCATGGCATCCACTTATTTTTAGGCCTTCTAGGGCATCTCCGTCTAAGAGAGCGATGAAGGACCCAAGTCAGAAATCCAGAAGTTGGGGACTTCCAGGTACTGGTTTACTGCACAAAAGTGGCATCTAGAGGAGGTGTATGACTGCACTACTCATCCACTTAAATCGTTGTGTTAAACACTGGATGGGAAATTGTCTTGCCTAGAAATAGAATGACAAAGGTATCCCTGAAGTCTCTGTGGACTATATTATTCATTTACTTTTAATTGCATGGCTGAGGTGGGCTTCTCAGAAGAATAGATCACTATAAGCTCTGGCACCTCTCCTCCTGGGCTCCCTGCCTGGCCGGGGGCCGAGCCCCAGCTCTGCACCAGGCCCGTGGTGCAGCATGTCCCCGTCCCCGCTGCTCCCAGCTCCCGTTACAGTTACACATCCCCTTTTTAATGATTTTAGGAGCTTATAGAAAAGCTACTTGTTTACATAAAGTAGCATGTGAACAATTCCACTGCTGAGAGCACCTTGGCTGTGTTTGAAAGTAACTTCTTCTCCCTGACAGGGAATATTCCTGGTTCATTCTGTATATACATGCGGTGACGTTATGCAGATGCCTGTATCTGAGCGAGAGCTTTACATTATCCCTTACCTAGTGACTGCTTAACATTGGTATTGGAGAAAAAGCAAAAGGCTTTGAAGCTTGACCTACAAAGTAATTTCAGATTGGTAACTCAAGGACATTTTTTTTTTACCAAAGAGCTTCTGATTTTGACCATTAAGTAATTTGGACTTTCACATTAGGATTTTAGTGTCTGGATGATGGATCTGGAAGCAAAGTGAGGCAAGGGGTTGCCTAGATATCATCATTTAAAATCCACAATTAATGATTCCAGCAAGTTAAAGGACACAAGAAATGGGTTTCATTCTCTCTAACTTTAGTTGTCTGAAAAATAGGATCTAGTTTATGTTGGCCCTCCTTCTTCAGCCAATGGAGAAACATGACGTCTTCAAAATGCAATGTGCTCTGACCAAAGTAGGTCCTTAATTGGTGACAAGAAGCTAAATCAAATGTGAATGTGCTCTAAAGCTTCACTTTTGAGTTAGGTGAGATGAATTGCTCTCTGGAGTTTCCTGCCCTCATCTTTTGACTGTGAAGCCTAGACAGCTAGCTAATTCTACCAGCCAAATTTTTGGTGATTACACTTAAGTGTAATGAATCCCTGTCAGAAATTATAGCTATGAAAATACTAGCCAAACTAGATCCATTTGGTATGTTTGGCTCTCTGTATTGATAACACTATTTAAGAGTGAGTGATCAATGGAACAGTTCCTCTGAGAGTAAATACTCCTGGTTTTTGCCCAAAGTGTGCAGGAAGGTGGGAAAAATATGAAGCATTTTGCTTTGTAACACAAGCTCAGCAAAACCTTTGGAAATTTCATCCATAGCAGCAACTGTTGGCATAATGATGCACCAGGTTAGTTGCTTTCAACAAGTACAAACCATAGTTTAAACTTAAGGCTGGAGCTAGTCATAGCTTTATGTTGAATAAACTAGAATTTGTTTTTCTGATGAGGTTAGAGTATATTCAAACCCTTTCCAACTTGCAATTCCCTTGCATAACCAAACTTCTCTGCTTCAGTTCTTGTTGTGGGAATGTTTTGTTTAATATTTGCGAATCTCTGTACATGCTGAATGTTAAAACATATGAACGCCTCACACAGCTGAGAGTGAAGCACTGTGCCTTATATAATTCTGTATTTAAGGTCTGTCAAAGAGCTGTCATATCACAGACATAAATACACTGAAAACTCTGTGGATGTAGCTACATTCTGAAGGCTATGTTTTTCAGCTAACTGCTTCTGTAGAGGATTCCATGTTTTCCATAGATAGGAAAATAAATAAAACCCAGATGATACTATAGTTAATCTAAAGTGTAGGTACAATTTTGTTCATAGCACATTTACTCAGTCAGCAGGGTTCTAGAAGGATGCCCAACCTTCCTTTGGCGAGAAGATGCCAGAGACAATCTGAGATATGGAAGATTCCCTTTTGGGCTTACAGAGTGGTCCGTGCAGTGTTGTGAAGAAATTAAAATATTCACTATAGAAACTACAGCAGCTGGGTAGAGAAAATAGTGTGAAATCAATTTAGGTTGGGAATCTTATGTCTTACAGCACCTCAGGAAAAGATGATGTAATTTGTCCACACATGGACTGTTCTGTAGTGAAGACTTCTGCAGACACACAGTTTCAGTTATCAGTCATCTTACGCAGCTGTACATGTCTATAGCTGCTAGACACAGCTGGTCACAGGAATATCTTGTATACCTGCAGGAATACAAGCTGTGACTCTGAAAATATTTAAATGTGTGCCTTATTTAAAGAGTGCTAATAGTACTATTGATGCATGGTACTGCTTAAGTGAACAGAGTTAAAGCAGGTGCTTTATTTATAAAGGTCCTAGATTAAACAGTGATCTAAAAAATTTATGTCATCACACATGGTTGTACTAAAGAACTACATGTTCTGAGTGAGTCTGCAGAAACATCCCAGAACAGCCCAAGAACATTGCTAGCAAGGTCACAACAAACCCCACAAGGACAGCAAGCAACTTTTAGCTAGAAATCTTCAAAACCAGAGTGCTACTGTCAGCCTGTCTCCTCAGATAGATTTTCACTAATTTTAAAATAAATTCTGTTATTTTCCCAGCTCTCTGTAAATGGACTGATACAGTTTGGGTTCTGGGGAGCTGAGCTGTGTGTCAGCATTGCTGAAGACTAATCACTGCACAAAACATTATAAGATACAATTAAACTTTGAAGGCAGCAGTAAAATGGTTAGGTTGGTTTTTTGGGGTTTTTTTTATTATTATTTTTTTTTCATAGTGCTCTCCTCTGCTCACATATTTCTTCTGTTTTTTATTTGCAACAGTGGCTTTTGGGATGAGGCCTGAATCCTGCTGTAGTGGATCTTCTCTTACACACTTTGCATTAGCAATTTCCTGCTTCACTGCTCCTCCACTATGAGACAAGCTTGAAGATTTAGTGATCGTATAGCAAAGTTGAATAACAGCACTTCCATTTCCTTTTACAAAAATTGGCATCTCTCTTGCCTTCGGAGAGTCTTAGTCACCCAGATGCACCTAAACAAAAATTGCAACAGAAAGGAAAAAGTGGCATCAGACTTCTTAACAGTGGCTCTTAGGCATCTGTGCTTTTAGGAATATAAGAACAAAGAAGTTAATGCATTTGTATTCAAAAGGAGGGTTTTGTAAGCCACAGTAGTTCAGCAAAAATCACTGGGTTTCTTTCTCCCCTCTGCTTGGTGGGCACCATCTACTTTTTGCAATTCTACTTTACTAGGGGAGAGACATAGGAGAGCGGAGGTGCCCTTCATCTCTCCTGTTCTCCTCTGGTAAGCCACTGCAGTTGTGCCTTTTTGCCTTTTACTTATATTTTCAGCATGGGGAAGCTTTTTGCAGCTCCTGGAGACTGCTGGTTCAACAGATAATTTCTGAGCCGGGCAGCTGCTGTTGGAGGCCTGTCCTCCTGGGGCTTGGACTTGGGGATTCAAATGGTTTCTTCTAGTCACGTTTTGTGCACCTGAGCCACTATAATATAAGGATGGCTGGACACATAAAAGATCTGTTTAGCCTGCATGTCTACCTCTGACAGTAATTACTGAAGGAAAGTGTATAAGAACAAAGTTTCCCAGCTTCACATAACCAGGGATTTAAACACTGACTGACCTAGAAGCGTGCAGCTGGGCTATTGTCACTGTTTAATAGCACCTGATGGTCCTATCTTCCGTAAAGTTGTCTCTTTTTCAGTCCTTTCCGATATGCAACCTGCATGTCCTTTAGTCATGAACTGCAGAATTCACTTACATCTTGACCTTCACTTGCCTTTAGAAATGCTACCTTCTCAGTTCACTGGGTGAACACTTCCTGTATTGAGTGGAAGGCAAAATCATTGCCTGCTTACCTCTCAACATCATTTTGTTCCTTTGCCATTGATTTTACCAGCAGAGGAGATGGTTTGTAGAGGCATTCCTTATGTGGAAACTGTAACACAGTGATGATCTTATCTTTTTCTGCAGCTTTCCTGCTACTGTTAAAGCCATTTGAAGATAGAGTCAGACCTGTGCACAGTCAACGATGGGGCTGTAGTAACCATTTGTGAGTGATGTACTCATGTTTTCTGACTTTGCTCTTTGTTTTTTTAAAAAATGATTAAGATTATTTGTCTACATAATTGCCACTGACTGCTAACCTGAACTTTCCAAACACCTCTTTCCTGAGTGGAAATAGCTAGTTTAGAGCACATGTTTAAATAAGTGCCTAACTTTTAATTTACAGACATCAAACTTCACTTTGCATTTTATTACCACTTTATATGCAAACCACTTCGTAAATGAGATCCCTTTGCAGCTCTTCACGGCCATCTTCATTTTTTCCTATCCTGAATAATTCTGTATCATCATGGTGTGCAAATCTTGGCACATCACTATGCTGATCCTTCCAGGCCATTTGCAAATCTGTTGAGCACCAAAAATGCCTGCACATATCCCTGTGAGCCTCATGGCTAAATCTCTCCACTGTGAAAATTTTGAATTCATAGCAGGACCTCCACCTTCCTCCAGGCAAGCTTAGTGTTTTTAAAGTCCTTGCGGAGAGAGTTTGACAAAACTTTTTAAGAAATCCACATGCTCCTACTGCACTGCAGTATCCTTTGTTTACATATTAACTGACTCTTCAAAGAAATGCAACAGATTTATGGAGCATGACTTCTCACCACAAAAGTCATACTGGCCCTTCTCTAACACATGTTTATTTCTGAGTCTATAGATTCTGTTCTTTAATATAGTTTCTACCAATTTGCCCATGACGGAAAACAGATCTCTTACATTCATGTCGACAACTCTTTAAAAAATTAACATAATGCTTAACATCTCTGGCACTGAACCCAGTGTATGTTTTAAGTTATGAAATGGAGTAGGCTTTTCAACAGTTTCATACGCAAATTCTTTTAGGAGTCCTGAGTGAATGTTATTTAGTCCTGGAACCTGGTTCGTTCCAACGCATTTTATAGTTTGTCCTGTAATGTTTTCTTCTAACATTTCAGTTTGAGACAGATTATCATATTCTTCCCCCATATAAAGCACTCTGGTGTCTGAGCCTCCCTCAGATCCTCCACCATGAACAGCAGTGGAAAAATTTGTTAAACCTTTTCAGCCTTATCTTCCATGAGCATTCCTTTTACATCTTGATCATATATCTGCCTGACTAACTAGCTGGCAGGCTTCCTACCTTTGAGGTGTTTTAAAAGAGTTTTTTATGAAACATTTTTATGCCTTCAGCAAATTGCTCCTAAAAATATTTTGGGCTTCCTTGTGGTTTTCTTTAAACTTGTGAGTTTTTATGATCTTCTCTTTTCCTCACTTGGATTAAAATTCTTTTTTTGTTCTTCTTATTTTAAAAATTTTTCTTCACCGTGCTGTTTACTATAGCTGACCTGTTATTTTGTTCCTTTTAAACTTTTTTGATGGTTGTTACTGACTTACTCAGAGCCTCTAACAAAACATCTTAAAACAATTTCCATACCATGCAAAAATTTTTACCCCTTTGCCTGCTACATTTATATTCCTCTTCCCTAGCTTTCTCTTTTTTTAGGTAGTTCCCTTTCTGAAGTCATATACCATTAATGTTAATTCTTTCAACTCTTTTGCTCCTATGGGCACAGTCACTGAGTGTGTAATATAAGGATATATTACGTCCCCTTTGCAAGACACTTTGAAGCAAGCCACCACTTGGAGCTGAGTCAATAAAGGCTTTTTCTCATGTGGGCTCTCCAAGCTGTCATGCTATGCAACCATAAGTGGGCAATGCCTACTCTGTTTTCTGAGGCAGTCCTAAGGATAGGACACAGAAGGTACCTCTGACACCCTTCTGCACAACAGCAGTCCCCCGGGACCTTTGAGCACCTCTAGGAAGGTTCTTCAAACTTTAACAGCTAATTGACCTGGCTTTATCACACACATTATATGATCCCATCCTGCCACTGTACTGAAAGAGTCCTACTTGATTTATCCATCAGTATCTTGCCGCAGAAGGAGGGAATGTCTGAAGTGAATGGAAATTCAGGAGAGGAAGTCTTTCCCCAGGGTATTTAGTCCAATGAGGAGAGAGTTGTCATCAAATGCCACACATTTTTCCTTATGACTCTTTACTAAGAATGAATTGTTCGTTTTTATTTCCCTAGCTATGGCCATAAGCAGAGAGCAGACCCTATCAGTCAGTCCTCCAGCATACTGTGCTTTCAGGACTTGTGTTTACCAAGAATGTCCCAAAGCTTTGGGTGCTCCAGCTCCCAACCCATCTTAGGATGCTTTGAAACCAGGCACTCAGCAGTTCACTCTCAGCTGTCAGTTCTGGAGCTGGGCCTCACGTCACGGACAGAGGTATCTGCTGCCTGTGAAAGGACTGGGAAATCAGAGGCAGTCTGGGTGTTTGGATCACCTCAGTATGTCATCCTGGAGGTGAGGAAGCTCTGTCTCCAGGGGTTGTCATGCGTATAGTCCTTTCTTAATAAGAATTTATGAGTCCTCTGAGGGACAGAGAGGAGAGAGCATCCCTTCAAATAGCGTGGCAGTCAAATGCCCCACACAGTGAGAGGCTCCGGTGACTTGCCAGAGCTGTGGACTTGGTGAAGAGGAATGCCATTGGTTTGGATAGAAAGAGAGAGAGGTATAACATTACAGGGGGCTGGAAAGAGTATGTGCTTTTTCACAAGTGTTGACTTTCCTTGAGTTTTGTTTTAAAAGTTCTCTATAGCTGTTTAAATGAATCAGTGACTTGGTTCTAGTTTGGTTTTACTTTCCTCCTTATATAGATTTCAGCTATTCCAATGAGTTCCAAAAATTAACCTTTTTGCTTTTGCTGTTTTCTCAACCATGTTTTTAAGTATCTTTTTCTCTGGCTCAGAGCATGGTACTGAGGGTTTTTCAGAGTACGCTTTAGTTCCCAGCCTAAAAGATTACATTTTCTCCCTTTGCAATTGATACTGTCATGGTCCACAGCTACCATATCCTCTTTGATTCTGTATAAGAAACTGTCTAGAAGCCTTCAGAGGTCCAACACTCTTACACGTGGCATGCAAATCACCGGCCAGTTTTCCATGGCATCCGAAACTGGGTTATCTGTGTGCCTGACAATTGACTCTTTCTGTAGTGTATCTTCTTTGCAATGTAAGCTAGAGTCTTTGTCATCTGACTGCAGTCCTTGGTGCAAAAGAATATATGGACATCCTATGGTTCAGGGAACCCATTTACTGGAGACATTTACTCCTCTTCAGATGGATGCTGCCCTACCATAGGACTATTTAGTAGCACAGGTGCTGTTAGCCCACAGCTGAGATTGCACTGTTATGTCTTTGTGAGTCTTGGTAGTGCTCTTCTGTCCCCCCAAGTTCCTTCAATTTGTCACATTTACCAGAGTCAGGAGCTTGGTTGCTGTGAACGCACCCCATCTGCTCAGAGGGCAGATTACTGTACAGATGATACCTGTGCAGTAAGTGAATTGAATAACTTTTGCTCTCCTTCTGGTCTCTTTAGGTAGTTTGCTCCAAGCTTCTACAAAGGAGATAGTTGATTAAGGGTAATTAATCTACCATTGCAGTGCCCAGCACTCAAATGGAAAACAAACAGCTACCTATTTATCATTCTTTCAGACCAGCCTTATACTGGATCTAGTTAAACACTGTTAAATCTGTGGATTTAATTCAAACTGGGAGTTTGAACTACCATGCTCAAGGATTTACTAAATTTTAGTTTGCAAGAGCTTAAACTGAACAAGTTCTGGAACTGTAAGTCTGCTTTATCTAAACACACTACCATGCTGGCAATGCTTTAAATTTAGCTGAACTTAAAACCTAATTAACTATGCAATCCCTGCCCTGACTTAAATTTAAATATATTGCTAACTGATCTCTAGAATCCAAATTTACTCAAGGTATTTTGCTGCAGTGTTTGAAACTAGTCATGTCAGAAAGGCAGGTTTTATTTGAAACAGTCCGTTGCTATTACAGAATATATGCTATGTACTATATATATGAATCTGGAAATATTAAAACTTGAAAAAAATAGCGCATCCAAGTTCTGATGTGTACATAATTGTCTATTTAGTTAGCATGTGCTTGGCTAAGAAGAGTATTGTCATTAATCTTAAGACTGTCCTCCAGATCTGTAAAGACAAAATGAGATCGTCAAGCCTCAATTTACCTGGGGAGCTGGAGTGATCATGGCCATCTTGCTAGATTTAAACACCATTGCTGTTTAGATCAGACCTCTGTCAGCATCTGATAGTCTCCTTAAATCTATGTGTGGATATAAAACCATGGACACATCTTATATTGTCAAGAGGAAGATGAATCTTCTGCAAATGTGCTTCTTACAATTATGTTTTATGATCCTATTACCTTGTAAGTGGTACACTACATAAGCTCAGCACCTTTGAAAATGGCATAATATATACTATACATGAAACAACAGATTTGTCAGCACATATCTGTAAGGAATATAGGCTGAAAAGTAAAAGATAGATCTGTCAGTAGGGTAAATGGTTGATTCTCCAAAACAGGAATCCCAGTTTAAGGCCTGCTGTATAGCACTCGATTGGCACTGCACGATCACCGGAGACACAATTATCCAGGACTGACTTTCCTCTTATTAGTAAATTCTGCCTTATTAACCTGGAGATTATTTCCATACACATGTCATTGATGAGTTTCATGGATTTTCAGGCTCATGGAAATCAAGCCTAAATTCAATTTTTGATGTCCTCCAAATGTCTTTGCCATCACTACAAGTCTGAGACTGGCAGTTTCACAGTAGGACGTGGGGTGAGCCAGCCGGGGGAACTGGACTGTGTCATCCATGAATCACAGCTCACAGTACCACCGACTGTGGGCTGGTCTGCAGCTACTGCCAGTGCCACTGCCATTGCCACTGACATCCCTTTGCCTTGTACACTTTTCCTTCTCAAAGACATGCCTTTCCTGTTCAAAAAGGTTACATCCTCTGGGATAGGAGTCAACAAAATAGATCAATTCTATTTCTGGATTATGTATATCTCTTAACTTCCAGCTTTAGGAAGTCCACTTACCTGCTGGTGGAAAGCGCTTACCACCAAGGTACTATGTGTATGTGTGCAAGGTGGTGTTCTTGTAGCAATGTGGAAGGGCTCAGCTCAGGAACCATGGTCCCGTTGCTGTGAGTGTGATGTGATAACATAGCCTCAGATTGCAACAAGGGAAAACCTGGTAGGTTTACGAAAAACATCTTCACAGTGAGAGTGGTCAAGCACTGGAATAGGTGCCCGCATGTGGTGATGTCTGAATACGGTGATGCACTTGCTTACATTGTGAAGTAAGAACAGTGGTTTAAACCAAAAAGTATATCCTTGGTGCTAAATTACATGGTGTAGACACAGAGCAATGCTAAAGCACTTTGGCATAGCCTGTTGCAAAGCCTCCCTGGGAGTCTTTCTCTGTACTGCTTTGGGGAACATCCTTTGAGTAATACTCAAACATTAGCATCAGGCATCATGGGTGCAACTCTGTACCAGCGAAAGCTGGCGTTTTATTGTGGCAAGGGCAGAAGGTTGTTCAATATATAATATTAAAAACTCTCTTCGTGCTCTCAGTTGTTAACTTGATGGACTGTTGTATGCATATTTGTCTGCGTATCCTTGGTGAATGTGAAGTTCAATATTGGGTGTGTTTTGCAGTATTATGATAAACCACAAGGTGGCACTAGAAGATTGTAATAATCCAGCCTAATTAACCCCCCCCCCCACCCCCGCCCTCAATCTTTGACAGAGAAAGCATGAATTTTTACATTAAATGATGTAAACCATAGGAATAGGTTATTTTTCTTTCTTCTGATTTTTGGCTTAATTTCCCAGGAATTTTTAGTAAAGTTTTCTCAAGAGTAAAATGGAAATGCATCTGTGTGCAGTATTGCAACAGCACAACAAAGTAACTCGACAAATCGACATCCCTTTCTTTTTAAACATGTATTCATTAATACTGGTGATCCTGACAGCTGTCTCTCTTTTTGTAGCCGAGTATTCACACCTCAGCAGCAACTGCATGCAAAAGTAGGAATTTCATTTCCTCTGTAATTTCTTTGATACCTTGCCTGAAGCTTTCTCTTTCCTTGTAAAGTAAAGATGAAAACCTATTTCAAGTTTTCATCAAAGGTTAAAGTTCTTCCAAGAGTTGTCCATTTCTAACAAAGATTTCATGATATTCTGGTCCAAAATATCTCACTTTGTTTTAATACCAAATGTAGGCTTGGGTAAACAAAATCAGTTAATTATTGTATTGCTGTTACAGGTGAAATTTGACACATTTTCACAAGGTTTTACAAAGTATATAGCTCCTTCTTCCCACAGTCTCATATTTCTTTTTTTGTCCTCTAAATACTGAAAATATTGAAGCTGGTTTGTAGTTGAGTAAAGTAACAAGATGCAGTCTATTTGAGTGGGCTGATGTTGTACTGAAGATTGTCCTTTACACCTATGACTAAGAGAATCGCCTCTAGATAATAAAAAAATGAACTCTGATGGGGCCTTTACTAGCCCTAATTGCTGTAGTTGCAATGTGAAATCCTGATCCTGAAGTGCAAACACCCTTGAATAGTTTTAAAGATGTTCCTTGCTGGCCTTCACACCTGGCCACATGAAATCATTTACTAGATGAAAGACAGACAAAAACTGTCTTTAAAAATTCTTGTCATTGCAAGAGGTATCCAAACAAGAGTTCTCACAAAGGCTCAACTCCACCTTATTTGAAGGAAGTCTCAAAACTTTCATTTATCTGAGAGGATAAGTGGCGACCCAGATTTACAGGTCTAAAATATGAAAGGCAGAGTTGTTCCTGAGTTTTTTTCCCAATAGCTCATTTTGACTCTTATGTAAAACAATAGTAAGTTATGTAATTACAAAAGGTAAAATATCCCCCTCACTCAAGTTCTGCTATTCACTGAGCTCAGCTCCTAACAAAATCAGTGTGATAGGTAGTTTATCATGCCATGAAGTAAAAGCAATGTGGAAGGGTGCTGAGCTCCACACATCACATGAAGACTTGCTCAGAAGCCCATTTCTTCTTAGCTACAGCCAGTGGCAACAGTATTTGGCATGACAGAGTCCAGTGCCTGAGTTCAGCTCTCAGGGTTTTCTAACTGAGATCATTTATCCCTTTATTAGGTTCTTTCTGAAAAGAGCTTCCCTTTGGACACCAGCAATTCCTGTCATTCCCCACCTGTACTTCTCTTCCTGACATCAGCAGAGCTCTGACACTCTTTATTGCAGTGCGCAAAAACTGTAGCCCCAGCCTGGCTCACCGCGAGTGGGTGAGCGTGCAGCAGAAGCCCCAACACCACTGCCTGTGGGCCTTGCTCTGATGTGCTTGGCGCAAAACCCAAGGGATGGAGGCGTGTGTGGAAGAAGGTTTCCTCAGCACCTCTAGTGTGACTGCTCCAGCACCAAGGAGAGGCTGTCTGATGGTGCAGCCCGCCGTCCTGCCCGCTCTCGTGCCCTGCCTGGCTTCTGCTGCGGCCGCTCTGTAGAGTGACAAGTAAATTCTATCTTTGGGACTGTCAGCCCAGCACTGCTGTTGAGTGTACACAACCAATACAGTATGAATGAGAAAAAAATGGCAGAGGGAAAGACAGTAGAAGACCTCCTTTCACCAACAGTTATGCAGTGCCAGGGAGTTTGTTCCTGCTTACAGTATGGAACAGTTGACTACGCTGCTCCAGAAGGTGTGGCTACATGGTGTCATTTTGGCACATGTGATGTAGAGCCAGGATGTCCTACCCTGCCAGGCTTCTGAGGATAAGTTTTGCCATTCTTCCTAATTCTCTGTGGAGTGACCTTCTGCCCTGAATGCTCAGGGTTTGTGCAGGTTTCTGGCCCAAGCTTTGAAGAACAATGTGCTCCCAGGAGCCCAAGAGCAGCTGCTTTGACAGAGCCCTGGGCTGCGAGCGTTCGTCCTTCCTCCATCCCTGAAGGCAGTCCAAGGAGCTTTCGTGGACTTCCCTACTTTCTTCCTTCCTGCCACACCACAAACAAAGACAGCTGGCCTTGCAGACTCTCTTCCACATCAGTTCCTACTTCAAGACAATTTAACTCCCATATTTTAGTTCTCTTGTACAAAGCCTTCCCAACTGACATTGTATACAATGTGTTATTTGCAATTAAAACCCATATCCACACAACTGAGATTTTAATAAAACTTCTGTTATCAAGTTTTGTTATTTCAACAAGTGTTGCTGTCAGCTGATCATCCCTAGAGTGCTTCATCATGAAGTATTACAATAATTGGTTTTTAATTAAGAAATTCACTTAGTCCTACACTATTTTTGAAATCTAATTATGTCCTCAGGAAACTCACCCAAGTTGTGATATTTTCTGGACAATATACAGACTCAGTACAGGCTCCTTACATGACTTTAAGTTATTTTTCCCTTCCCTTCCCTTCCCTTCTCTATTGCCAGTGTGGAAAATTGTCAAGATGTAATGGATGAAATAAACGTGGAATGCAAATACAAGCCTCTATAATATACATTGTGTTAGCAAATAAGCTCCCTATGCAAAGAAGGTTAGAAAGCTTTTTTACTAATTATATTCATGATTTTGAGATTTTTTTTTCCCTCTTGGATTTCAAGACATTATTAATGAGAAAATCCTCTAGATAAACTTGGCTGTAAATTTTATTCATATAGACAATAATTTATGTTTCAGGTCATCTCAAGTATTTTGGGAAAAATCCCCAGTATATACGTGCACACTGAGTGTCACCGAGAATAAGTCTAGTGAAGCCTGTAGGGTTGCTCATATTTATATCACAGAAGCACTGAATGATCCAGATGCTGCTGCCTGTACATTACCTTTTAGTCTTCTTTAATGCTGAACATCACATCTCAGAATGACATTGTGTGAGTCCTCATAACATAATGACAGGAGAAACAATGAAAATACCACGAATTCAAGGCATTTCTCTTGAAATGGTTGGAGTATTCCTGTATTTTTCTATATGGAATACAGAGTAACACCACTTTGTGGTATGTTTTTGACTCTAAGTAGGCAAAAATCAATGTAAAAAAAAAAAAGTCTTGCAGAGTTATTTTTATATTTAGAAATATGAATGGTACATACAGTCATACTCTGACCTTGAAAGAATGGAAATAAAATGTGAGAAGGGACTCTGTAGTATTTATACTAACCATAAAAATACTGTGTTCAAACATGAAATTTCCTTGAAACAAAAGAAATCTATTTAAAATGTGAAGAGGGGAAGGGAGAAGAAGAGAAGGTCTGATGAATTAATGGTTGGCACTATGAAGAACGTTTCAGTAAGGTTATTTACATGACTGATATGAGGCATCTGGCCTGTACACTGTATAGTACAAATATAGAAAAGCTGTGGAGGCCATAATCTGTCACTGTAGTGCATATGCAACTCCAGTTAAATTTGATAGTACTTCAACATGCATATAGATGAGATGATATTTGCTTATAGCACAGGCTGATTTTTTATTTAAAGACATTTGTTTACATTTTAATATATCCTTTAAAGAGATGGGACAAAACTTCCTTTGACTTTAATGGAACCAAAATTCCCAACCAAGGCATTGGTTGCAACCCTGAAACACAGAAAAATTTCTATTAATTTTCTATCTTCTTTGCTTTACTTGCTTTTTTTCCAAGCACTATTTCCAAAATAAGACACATAGTCTATATGAATAGTATAATTAGGATCTATTTACTATTTTTATTTCATATATAACTGTCCATGTAGCAGGCTAGCTGCATTGTGCAGGAAGTTTAGCACAGTCATTTGATATTTATCATTACAGCACTGTATTTTCTTCTAGTGCCTCAAGCAATTAGACCATGTGCCCATCTTCCCTTGGAACCTGTAGCAATTAATCACTTGCCATTGTCTTGGATTTTCTGCTTGTGACCCTTTCAGTTCTGCAAGCTAGGAAGCTATATTCACAGTAACAGGGAAGATGTCTAAAGGTTAGAATGTATTTCGAAGCTTTAAAAATAGTCCAATTGCATTTTAAAGTCTAATTGGACTTCTTTGAAGTCCATTAGTAAACACAGAATTTGTGATTCTTTAAAATCTCACTAGCTGACACTACCTTACTGGAGACCTTTTTGTTAAGGTTACAAACAGCATCTGAATGGTTGAAATTAAAATTCACTTTAAAAAAAAATCCAATATTCCACTTAAGCTCTGTACCAATATTACAGAATCAGATAAAAGTCAAAAGATTGTGTCCAAAAATCCTAAATGTCAAATTTTCATAAGCATTGCATTCCCTTTGAAAAAGTATCACATGTTCACAGCTGGAATACTTTGGAGCCTGTTGCTTTTTTTTTTTTTTTTTTTTTATGAAAAAGATCAGACCAGGCTCCCTGGAGTATGGAGGGAAGGAGCAGTCCATTGTCACTCGGAGTGACAATGGAGGGAAGGAGAAGTCCAAACAGCCTTTCTGAAGGAAAGCTCAGTTCCACTGTACTTAAAGAGTTTTTCCCTGTGGCCAGTTGAAGAGCGAAGAAGCCCTCAGTGAAACCAGTGGAAATGTGGATCAGTCCCAGCCTGACAGAAAACAGGTTTGTCCATCCTTAAATGCTACCTTAAGAGCCTGCTGACAACTCAGGTAAATACCATACAGACTGGGCTGTTCATAGAAGACCTTGCTGAATTAACAGGGGGAGGAAATTTTAGTGGACTGAAGTAAAGAGGAGCCATGCTCGTGATTCCAACAGAGCCAGGAGTTCCTCCACAGTGCTCATCTAAATGAGACATAAGGATCTGGATGAGAAAGACTGGGAGGACCTTCTTCTATTTGACCAGCTGAAGGAATAATTCTTCCCCAAGGACTACTTCCTTGTCACAATATGAAGACATTAATGATCAGACCGTGGAGAAGCTGAATCAAGTTACACAGGCCATAGAGTTAAATTGTTCCTTCCTGAAGAGGAGATTGTTCCTTCTTGAAGAAATTATGATTTCCTCAGGAACATGACCCACTGAAATCTGGCAGATTTTGCATTTGCTTGTCCTGCTCCATATTAACCTGGCAATCTCATCTCTAAGGTAAGAGTAACCATGGTGGGTCTAAATATGTGACAGCAGCTTGTTGCAAAGATCAGCAGTATGCTCCACACATCTTATGGCAAGTTTATTCTATGCAAGTTTATTCTACTCTATTAAGAGGGCGACATCTCCTCCCACCCCCCTTACCAAGTGTGGACAAAGCCCCTCATCTACAATAAACTAAGAGTGGAATAGACAGGAATGAGGAAGTTGAAAGAGAAAAGTCACCTGTGATTTGTTATTTGTTATCCATTTGAAAGAAGAAGTCCCTAGGCAGCTGTAGTCTGCACTGTAATGCAGAGGCTGTCTGGGGGGACAGGATGACAATATGATTCCTCACAAGCTGCATGCTTCTGTTCAAAGCTGTGATGTAAGCATCTCACATGTCTGGCAGAGTGATGGTGCTGGAGACATATGGAGGTGTCCATCTTCCAGGTGTTTGGAGCAAAAATGGCCATGGGGGAGGTTCTGGTGCAACTCTTTCAAAGAGTACTCATTACCTTCCCCCTTCCTTTCACTGCTCACCTTTTATTACAGTATTCCAAACTCAGACCCCCAAATTAAAACAGTATTTTACAGCTTGGTACTGAAACCTCAGACTGCAAATATTAATTACCAGGACATGCTTTGAGGGAAGCAAGGATTTGTCAGGACAAATGAAGTCCTCTTTTTCTCTCTTATTTCCCGCACTGTACAGAATGCTGGCTTTCTTCTTGGTTCCCCTTTGGGAGGTGATAAATCTGAGCTTTGCTATCGAGGCTGGGCATCTGGTAAGGCTACCCTGTGCTGTTGGTATCCTCCCCTTCACCCTGTCCCAGTGTCACTCTAGTAATGATATGGTCTGGGAGATGGAAGAGGGCAGGAAAAAAACCCCATATGACTCCTTGTAAAGAAGAAGGAAAACAAGGTCGATGAGACCTTTCCCTTTGCATGACAGCTGGAGGGATTAGCCACAGCATGGGGCAGGGATGAGCTTTCCAACCTCACTTTGAGGGGCTGTCCAGCTACAGGTTCCTGCTTGCAGGGGAAAAGCAACCCTTTAATCCCAGAGTTTGGCTCCCGCAGCCGCTGTCCAGCTCTGCTCCAAGATCCCGCCACCTCAATGCCTGGCTTGGGGGAACCCGCCACCTCCACAAGCTCAGCAGCTCTGGCGCTGCACGGGACACCCCGGGGGCGGTGGAAAAGCTAAAATGAAAGAAAGACGAAAGAGGTGCTCCCCCAGGATCCTTCCAGGAGCTGGGCAGACCCGCGGG
>NW_010108411.1:545-1072 GCF_000699245.1 Pterocles gutturalis | reverse complement strand
GTGGGTGGTGGGTGACCCCAGGATACCCAGCATCCCCCCTTATCCAAATTTTGCAGCTTCTTTGGGGGTCTGCACCCCAATAAGATGTTTCTTTGGGGTGGGGGAGGGTAAAGTTGGAAATCAGAAGTCTCAGAAGTTTCTCAACTTCCCTTCCCCCCAGCCTGCTGCAGAGCTGCCTCCCGGCTTCCGCTTTTCGGCCTTTTTTGGGCCTTTTTTTCCCTTTTTCCAGCCTATGAACAGTCCGGATTGTACCCCAAAATCCGGCCGGGGTGCTGAGCCCTTTTGCAAACCCCTTTCCGTGTTATGGGACAAAGGGTGGGTGCAGGCAGTGCTCCTGCCCACTGTGGGTGGGGGGCACCGTCCCTGCCCCCTGGCTGTCCCCATTTGGGGACTGTGACCCCCAGGGTGACCTGTCACCTGAGGAGGTGGGGGGCACCATCCCTGCCTGCTGGCTGTCCCCATTTCGGGGCTGTGACCCCCAGGGTGACACATCACCTGCTATGGGGGGGGGGGACCGTCCCGGCCCC
>NW_010108411.1:0-398 GCF_000699245.1 Pterocles gutturalis | reverse complement strand
GTGACCCCCAGGGTGACACATCACCTGCTGCGGCTGGGGGGCACGGTCCCTGCCCCGCTGGCTGTCCCCATTTCAGTGTTGTGACCCCCAGGGTGACCTGTCACCTGGGGAGTGGGGACACGGGGTGGGGGTCCCCGAGCTTGGTTCCTGCCTGTGGTTACAGCGGGGCTTGCAATGGCTTTTATTCTTTTTTTTTTTTGGGGGGGTGTCAGAATTTGAAGCAATCCCCTTCCTCCGTGGGACACCCCAAAGTTTTTGACCCAGAGACCCCGATGCTGGGAGCTGGGCTGGCACAGGGAGAGGGTTGGTGGCACTGGCAGTGTCCCTGTCACTGAGGCTGGGGTCAGGGCTGCCCTGTGCCTGCTGCCCTGAATGGGGAAACTGAGGCACAGGCTGGG
>NW_010108410.1:1006-2489 GCF_000699245.1 Pterocles gutturalis | reverse complement strand
GCCTTGTCTGGGGGGATAGCAGACCTTTAAGGGCTCCCCAAGGGCCAGTCTGTGCTGCGGGAGGACAGGGGAGTTCTCAGGATGCTCTCCTTGCTGAGGCCACCCTGGCAGGGGCAGGTGATGCTGGGGGGAGCGCTGCCTGCCTTTCCTGCTCCTGGGATAGTGCCTGAGCCTTACGGCTGGGTTCAGACGATCTTCTGCTCACTCAGGTCATGTCCCAGGAGCTCTGCCATGGTTGTACCCTCCCTGCACCCTGCGGCTGCAGCTTCCACGGCTCTCCCTGCCGGGGATGCGCTCTGCACGTGCGGTTCCTTACCATGCTTGCAGAACAGGAGGAGGAAGAGAGCTCGAAGGAAGAAGCCAGGCTTTTCCAGCTGCCCTGGGCTCTTACTGCGGGCAGGTTTCCCCATTCCAATCCATGCAGAGCCTGGGGGGTCGCTCACCCGCGGGCTCCTCTCGGCTGCATTCAGCAGGTCCCCTGGAAGCAAAGCGGAGACGGGATCTGAGAGATGCCAGCAGGTGGGAGCTGCTGCAGGGACAGAGCTGCCGGCATCCCGGCGGCTGCGAAACGTGGCCCCGCAGGGCTCGGCTGCACCGCTGCCTCCGGAGGGGAGGCAAGCCTTGGAGCAGAATCCCCGAGGGTTTGGTTTTTTTAACTGCTTTCAACCGCTGCAGCTCGCATTTTCCACCCCGAGGCAGCTGTGCTGTGTAGTTCAGTGTGTCAAAAAGTTAAAGTTTCCAGCTGCCCGTGGAGAGGATCCGTGAGCTCCGGGGGCTCGAGGAAGAGTCACGGCCGGGATGCGAGCAGGCGATGGGCGCGGGGAGGACCCGACCTGTCCTACGTGTTGGGTGCAGCAGGGGCTGCCTCTGGCCCTCTGCTGCTGTTCCCACCGAAACGCAGGTTTGGAGCGCAGCATCCGAGGGGATTTGGGTTGAAAAGCCAAATTATAAATGCGACCGCTGTGATGTCCACAGCCTGCTCCACCAAAAACCTGCGTCCAGGTTCCTTCAAAGCTGGGAAACGTGCTCTCAGCTGCGCTCCACCTTCCCTCCTCGCTGCTCCTGGGGTGTTGGGGGGCTTGAGCTGGCTGGAAGGGGAGTGCAAGAAGATGACCACGTCCAGACCATGGGCTGTGGCAGGAGGAGGTGCAGCCACAGGAAAAATTTACCTTCCCTGGTGCTTCATCAGGGCTGGGGATTTGAGTCCTTGTCTGCTTATTTTAACAGCCTTTCACAAAGGTCCTTTTGAAACTGCTGGGTGTGAATTAGGGTTTTTTTCTGCTCCCTAGCCTGTGTGAGGTGCCGGTTGCCAGAGGCTGATGCTCACGGGATGTGTCTGTGCCTGGTCCCCGGCGCAGCCCAAGGGGTCGATATTACTGACGCTGCGATCGCTGGTAAGTGTAAGCTGCAACTGGGGAGAGAATGAATTCTCATTCTCAAAAAAGGGGGAAATCGCAGTCCCACCAGCTCGGTCTGGCACCTT
>NW_010108410.1:342-975 GCF_000699245.1 Pterocles gutturalis | reverse complement strand
GCCCCCGTTGGCCTGGCCTGCACCCGCCGTTGGCTGTCCTGGCTGGCAGGGGGACATGGTTGCG
The DNA here is from genome assembly GCF_000699245.1 of Pterocles gutturalis. NCBI lineage: Eukaryota > Metazoa > Chordata > Aves > Pterocliformes > Pteroclidae > Pterocles > Pterocles gutturalis. Next base: position 911 of record NW_010108410.1, on the reverse strand, counting down.
TGCTGGTGGCCCCCCGCGTCCCGCTGCCAGCTGGATTCGTGGCCAACGGGGCAGATGTCTGGAGCGAAAACACGCTGCAGACCTGCTGGCGATGCTCGGGCTGCCAGCTGCTCTTGGCAGCGAGGACAAGCTGAACCAACCGTGATGGAGGGGGGAAAGCAGTCTCTGCAGCCCTGGGCCATGGGGACACGAGACCCAGTGTGGGGAACTGGGAACTGGGCTCGTGTTTGGTGTGTACTGGTGAGCAAGGTACAAGCAGACTGTGCTCCAGTCCTCCTCCGATGCCCGGCGCTTGCTCAGTCCTGGCTCGCCCTACCTGGCTGGACCCTGTCTGATCTTGGGGCTCACGGGAGGCAGTGACCTCCAAAATCTCCCGTGGAAGCGGTGACATGGAGGGGACCTGGCGCAACGCTTGGCAGGTCAACAGCTGGTTAATGTGTGGCAGAGACGCGCGGCTCCAGCCTGGGCTAGGAGCGGCCCCGCTGTGGGTCCTGCAGGCAGTTGGGGTGTCCTGGTCCCAACGGCGTTGGGGAAATGCAACCCTTAGGTTGTCACCTAAAGTGCTGTCA
>NW_010108410.1:0-277 GCF_000699245.1 Pterocles gutturalis | reverse complement strand
GTGCCGGGCCCCGACACCCAGATCTTCCCTCTGTTTGGGGCCACCCGCACGTGGGACCGGACCCTGGAGCACCCCTGGGTGCTGGTGACGATGACCTGCACCTCGGCCCCGTGTCCCTGCCCGTGCGCTGCTGCAGCCCCACTCACCTGCATCAGCCTGGCTCCCGGCGCAGAGAGCTCCTTCCCCGCTGGACACACGGGCTGGCTTGTCCTTGTCACCCAGCTCTGCCCCAGGTGACGGACAGAGAGATCCAGGGAACGACAGCCGGGAAAAAGCC
>NW_010108409.1:0-4241 GCF_000699245.1 Pterocles gutturalis | reverse complement strand
GGAATGCTAGGAACGAGGGCGTTGAGACGCGTCTTTTCCCCAGGTCCATTCCCTTCCAGATCTCCCATCACACCCTACAAATTGTGTTTGGTCTCATAATCACCAGCTGAAAGGATAAGGATGGGGACCACATCACATCCTACGGAGAGGACCATGGACCACAACATCGTGGACGTGAGCTGAACCACCAGCCACAAAGCACCCTAAGATGCCACCTACTCCGTTTCTCCCATGGTCAAGGCTCCAAACCATCAGCTGAAGCCTCCTAAAGTCTTTCCCCCGATCATTAATGGCAGTAATGAATTCATCCTGCTTTTTTAAATAGTGTTGGATGTATGAGCCTGCCCGCTCGCATCTTGATCTCGTGTTGTCAGGGGTTTGATAGAAGAGAGACATAACCAGCCGGGGTGACCATACATCTATCGATTATCAGCGCCGGCAGATTTAACGCCGACGCCGTAATAGGACACAGCCAAACGAGCTGTAGGAGATGAGAGAGATCAAGCATGCAGCGAACGGGTCCACACAGCCTCGGCCGATCATTCCCAATATCCAGGAGTTTTGCAAAAGCATCCAGAGGAGGAACGCTGGGTGGATGCTGTAGGATCCCAAAGCATCACATACACTTGAGCTGGGGGATGGAGGCTCCACCAGCAAGAGCAGCACCGCAACCCTTTTAAATGCTCTTTTTATCTCTCGATAGTATTTATTGCTCTGTTAAATCGCCAGTTCCCCCAGCAAGGAATTTCCCCCCCTTCCTCGACTCCCGAGATGCCAGACTCGGGGGCTAGCCTGCCAGACGCCAGCCCAACGGTCCTCTTTCAACAACATTAATTATCTCGAGCTTTCCATAACAACAACAAGCAAAAAAAAAAAAAAAAAAAAATCTTGACCCCACTGGCTGCCAATCGTGGAGAAGCTCGCCAAGGAAAAGGCTTTTATCTTCGCATAGTGGAGGAGAGCCTCCTGTTTGATCAGTCGGGGCTTTTTTTTTTATTTGTTTTCCCTTCTTTGTACATTTTGAACTTTATAGACTGATTAATTCCTGCTATCGCGGTAAACTGCTGTGTGTACTCTCGAGTGCTGAGTTGATTTTCTTTCTATTAAAAAGAGAAGCATCTTCATCAGAAATTAAAAGAGCTCAGCGCATCTCTGCTCCGTAAGCAAGCTGGAAAGAGCCGCAGCCTGGAACAGTGGGATGGAGGAGGGGAAGGAGGCGAGTTGAAAAGATTTCTTTATTTTAAATTAAAGTTCAGGATTAAAGGCATCAGGCTCTCAAGGGTTCTTGTGAAAGCCTTTTTTAAAAGTCACAAGTGGATAGTCCATAATCTTCCTTTAAACGGCTAAATTTAGAACAGGAAACCCTCCAGCCCTCCGCGCCCGGCACATGGCACTGGCGAGGGTCTGGCCGGTGGGGTGTTTGGGGTTTTTTAATACGATCACTGTTTCATAAATACCAAACAAGATTTACACTATTTTTGTAAGCCCTGGGTGCGCAAAGCCTGGCTTTCCTGGCCTCGGTATCAAGAGGATGGCAAACGAGCGCCCGTCCCCCGCTGCCCATCTGCACCAAGGATGAAGTCAGGAGGACAAGCTGGGAGCCGCTGGGTTCCAGAGTTAATTCCTCCGGCTAGGAGGGACGGCGGAGGCAGACACCATCCTCAACATCGACAGGCCGGATCAAAGATCCCATTTATTGTAATTTTTTCATTTCACCAAATTATTTTAACCCTTACCTCTTATCCATGGGCTGGCTGGCAGAACTCACAAAAACGAGCTCCGGGTTTACTCCCTACCTCACAGTTCAGGCTCCGTAACGGGGTCTAACCAATAAAGGACTTGAGTGAGTTCGCAGCTATTTCGGATGATAAATGCCTCCAGATTTATGGTAGTTATTCATGCAAGGACTCCATTACATGTAAATCAATACCATAAAGAACAATTTGCTAAAAATATAAATACCACGTTTAGGCTTTAACGATATTATCAAAGTGGGATTCTTCCCGGCTGTATGTAAAATAACTGCACCTGTTCGCGTGCCCAAGCTGGGATCAGAATAGTCCTTGATGCTGGTCCACCCTAAAAATAAGGAATAACAGCAACGTCTGCCCTGCCAAAACCGCTCCTGCAGACCCCAGGGTCTGGGGGACTTTGCTCTCCATCCACACGGATGCTTGATTTAAAAAAAATAACAAATAATTTGCAAATAAATGCAAAACAAGGTGCAATTAAATAATTTTTAATTAAATGCAAAATGATTTGCAAATGCAAAAGCTGCTGCAAACCCACTTGCAAGAAGCCAACAGCTTCCCACAGAGACCCCCCCCCTCTCCTGCCTCTCCGGAGCTGGACCCAGCCGGGCTGTGAAGCCGGGTGCCAGCGGCTTTTCCACCCTGAGGCATCCACCAGCCTGACCATCCCCGGCCATCTCTTCGTTTGCAGGTAGCAGAGACTTGGGGCTGATTTTTGTCGTCATTTTGGGGTTTGGCATCCCAATCCCACAGCCGGCAGTGACCTGGGATGTGCCCCCCACCCCCAGGCGAGGCAGGGGCAGGGAGAAGGAGCCTTTCCCACGGGGTCGAAGGCTGCGCCGAAGAGAGACATCTCTCCCTGTAACTACATAACTCAGAATAAAAAGCTGAAGCTCGAACACAGCGCAATTAATGCGAGAAGCATCGATTTCTGCACGGCACCAAGCCGGCTCATTAATTCCAGGTGCTCCTACGAGCCCATTCCAGCACCGGCCCCCCCGCAACGGGAGACAAATGGGAGAACAGCGAAGGCTGAAATCCCTTCCTGCGCTGACCTTTCATCACCACCGAGCTGCGAAAAACACGCGCCCGCCACCGCTCCCCTCCCCAAAACCCACATTTTGGCTGCTGGTGTTGCAAAACGGGGCTGGGATGTGATGGTGGTGATGCTGGGATGCATGGGATGGGAGATGCTGGGATGCAGGATATGGGAGATGCTGGGATGCAGGGGATGGGAGATGCTGGGATGCATGGGCTGGGAGATGCTGGGATATGTGATGGTGGTGATGCTGGGATGCATGGGATGGGAGATGCTGGGATGCAGGATATGGGAGATGCTGGGATGCAGGGGATGGGAGATGCTGGGATGCATGGGATGGGAGATGCTGGGATGCAGGGGATGGGTGATGCTGGGATGCATGGGATGGGAGAAGCTGGGATGCCTGGGATGGGCGATGCTGGGATGCCTGGGATGGGAGATGCTGGGATGCACAGGATGGGAGATGCACAAGATGGGTGATGCTGGGATGCAGGAGATGGGCAATGCTGGGATGCAGAGGATGGGAGATGGAGGTCCAGCCAGCCTGCCCCCCACCCAGCACCCAAACCACCCCCTCAGCACCACACGGGACCACATCCCTGCACAGGGGTGGGATGCAGCGGACGGGGAGGGGGAAGGCGGCAGCATCCCCCCCGCTGTAAGGAATGCCAAATCTGCTTTGCCTTTGATAGAGCCTGACAAGAGCAACAATCAGAGATTAGGAAGAAAACTTCTTGCTTTTCAACAAAGGTTAATAAATAGTGACAGCATTAAGTCTCTTCTGATTAACTATGCTGAAAGATATTATTGCCGTTTGTAACACGGGATCATTATTGGATTAAGCACGGCGTATAAAAATGAAATGTGAGTTTTAATCTCAAACACAGGCTCTCTCCATGCTCCGACACGGGCCAGGCAATGCACACAAGCTTCCTTGTATTAAATTCCATAACTCCGGCTCTGGAGAGATACCATCTACACCGCGTCGTCTCTCCAGTTTTCTGGGGATTTTTTTTTTTTTTTTTTTCTCCCACTTAAAAAAAGCCACCGCCACTTGACTTGAGAAGCATCTCAACGCCCCAACTGGACTTGAAAGTCATCAAAAAAACGAGCCACATGTTCTGGCTAAAATTAAGCCCCAGATCCCCCGTCATTTCCCAACGCAGCATCTCCCGGGGAAGGATTTTGTTGCGCGTCAGTTCCCAGCATGGAGAGGGCAGGGAGGAGGGCAAGGAGCAGGAATTGTTGCGCTAATTAAGGAGGTGCTAAATTAATCACTTCTGCTCAGGCATGGCCACCTCTGTGCTTCCTCGCCCCATGGCTGTGAGCAGAGACACCGCGGGGGGCAATGCCCAAGGGCAGAGCCGGGCACGGGGACAAACCCAGTGCTGGGGCCACCAGTGCTGGGCATCATGATGGGATGGGGAGATGGGATGGGGGGAGATGGGATG
>NW_010108408.1:95325-122931 GCF_000699245.1 Pterocles gutturalis | reverse complement strand
GGACAGGCCCCAAAACTGATCCCTGGGAATCTCAGAATTGTAAACAGAAAACCATAACATCAAGCTGTAGATAACACAAAGTAAGAAAAGATGTCAAATATCACGGAGGAGAAATTACTGATACAGACAGACCAAGCTGGATCACTTCATGAACTCAGCATTAAGCAGACTATGTGGAGGACAAATGAAAGGTCAAATACTTGAAAACAACGAATTCAAACCATACTTTTAAGGTGGGGACAGCAGGTTCGTCCATGAAAACGATGATTCTTAACAGGGCTTTAAGACAAACTCCTCTGTGGGACAAAAACCCCACGGATTATTCAGAGATAATCCATTCTCTGTCAAAACAAACACACAAACAAATCCAATCCACCCAAAACAGACAGCAACAAAACTAAACCGGATATTGTGTAACGTGTTCGGCCAGTTAGGTGACTGTCAATGAACCAGCAGGTACACCTCTTTTTGCTAGGAAGAACGTTGAAAAATGAAGGGACATTCAAAATAATGGGCTGAAGAAGCTGGTTCAGAATGAGCGTTTTGAAGGGCGTGAATCTTTGGTGTAAGAGTTTGAAAGCCCTGGAGTAAAATAGTAAAAAGCAAACTTAGCTATGCTCTCTAAGGACCTACAGGAAAAGCAGAAATTTCAGAAGCTATTATGAAATGTCTCGCTGTAGTCGGCAAAGCATAAAATCAACCCACCAGTGGAAGGTGAAGCCACACAATTTTAAGCTGAAGTTCAGTGAAGTTCATTAACCTTTGGCATAATTCGCTGAAAGTTATGTCAGATTCTTTACCGCTAAAAACCTCTATATTGAAAAATCAAATCTTTTCTACAACATATGCTCTATGTAAACAGAAAATGCTATGCGTACTTTAAATAGGACGTCAGATTAAATGATTGTAAAAATCCCTTCTGGCTTTATAATCTACTCTGCAAATAAAACAAAAGATATTGGCTACCCTTGAAAACTACTTGGAAGCTTTAGTGATGCCGGAGGTGACTGATTTTCCCCTTGTACTTGCTATGCAATTTACAAGATAGATACCCTATCACTTCTCTGCAAACAGCACTGGATTCTTGTTTGCTTTTGGAAGTGGATCTTAGGGTTGCTGTTTCCGTGCTGTGCCACATTACTGGAGTTCTGCCTCTGAGAGGTTCCTTTTCTCCTCGTGTTTCACCGTCATAATTTTATCACCGGCAATGAACATACATCCTCCAACAAGACATGGCCCTGCTAAGCCATACAGCTGCACTGCATCTACCCATCAATTCCTGGTCAAAATTTGCTTCCTCCATTAGTCCCAAAGAATCATAGAATGGTTTGGGTTGGAAGGGACCTTAGAGATTATTTCCAACCCCCCTGCTATGGGCAGGGACACGTCCCAGTATCCCAGGTTGCTCAAAGCCTCATCCAACCTGGCCTTGAAGCCCTCCAGGGAAACAGAATAATTTAGAGTGGAAGGGCCATCTGGAGATCAGCACTCAGAGCAGCGCTAACTTCAAACTTAGATCAAGGCACTCTCAGCTCTCAGACCTGAAAAAACTCCAGAGGCTGGGATTCTGCAGCACTTCTGGGCAGCTGGTTGCAATGGCTAACTACTCTCACAGTGAAGTATTTTTTTTCCTTACGATCAGCTGGAATTTCCTCCATTGTAATTTGTGCCCACTGCCTCCTAGACTTCCACTGCCCACCTTAGAGAAGAGTCTGTCCCTGACTTCTCTAAAACCACCCCTTAGGTAACGGAAGACAGCAATTAGATCCCCCCTTCTTCAGCCTGAACAAGCCCACCTTTCTCTGCTTCTACGGGTACATTCTCTGTTCCACTCTCCAAACCACTTTCATGACCCTACCATTGGACTTGCTCCAGTTTGGAAATATCTTGTGCTGAGGAGCCCAAAACTGGATTGTTCAACTACATAAAAATCCTGCCAGCTCACTTGTCCAGCGTGTAAAGATTCCTGAGTGACAGACATACTCTAGCATATTGACCACTCTGGCATTACCTGCGAAATACCTGAGGGTCCATTCTGTCCCACCTTTTTTTAACATAAAAATTAATTAGTATTGGCTCTCATACCAGTCCCTGGGCAGCACCCCTGACCACCAGGTGATCTCTAAACCAGCCTGGCTGTCTGACCAGTTTTCCACTCATCTCATAGACCAAAAGCCTGATGATTTTCAGGCAAGAAAGACAGGTAAGAGATTAATCTCCTTTTTTTGGTTTCAGATATTTATAACTGATCTGACAGATTATTTGGTGTTTGAAGAGTCCTAGGTTTTCACATGCAACCTTTTCTCCCATTTCACTTTTCTTGTGACTACTGCCATGTTCTGTTTGGCAGAACTAATCCTATAACTCTGATTAAATTTGAATGTACATGTAACTCCCAAAGTTATGCTAAGTGAGTACCTTTTTCCCCTATGTTTTTCCTACAAGGGAGTGACTTAACCAAGATTTTGTGTGACTCATTATCAAGGTCTTGAAGTTTTTCCATTAATATGAACTCAGACAGACTTACTCGTGTGTAGCTTTTAACTTTCCATCTGCACATAAAGTCTGAGAAAAGGCCACTAAAATTATTTTTAAAAGACTTTGTGGGATATACAGCAACCGTATACATTTTTTTTTCCAATATTCATGCTATACAAATGAACATTCAGCATTCTCTAAAACTTGTAATCTATTTCACCTTGATATAAATGGAAATATTTGTAGAAATCTGATCAATTTGTGCTAAATAATACAAAGACTTGATACTCCTCTGCTTGGGTCACATAAGTTGCCCAGAGAAGCTGTGGATGCCCCATCCCTGGAGGGGTTCAAGGCCAGGCTGGATGAGGCTTTGAGCAACCTGGGCTAGTGGGAGGTGTCCCTGCCCATGGCTGGGGGGTTGGAACTTGGTGATCTTTAAGGTCCTTTCCAACCCAAAACATTCTATGATTCTAAGATGATCTCTGAATTAGACACACTAGTAATTGTGTCCACAGAATTGCTGTTTACACTATGGTTAGGCTACAACATACCCCATTCCATGACAAACAAGGATGTAATTTGAGAGATTTTTTAATATTTTGGACCAAATGTGCACTAGTGATTGACCTTTAGAGAGAAACTGGAAAAAAATGACAGTGATGGCCAGAAAGAAACACTAAAACCAACTGTGTAGTGTGGTCTTAGTGTGGTCCAGAAGGTTCTGCAAGCTGCGAGCCTGTTAATGAGGAACTTACTCATAAAATTGATTGCATGTTCTGTGTCAAATGTATATTATTACTTTCTGTGCTCACTTGTGTATTATCAGCAATGACCATGCCCCTAGCTGATGTCTCTTATTCATGTCTTAAACTCTGCCAGTCTCTGGAAAAATAGAGGTATTGTTCAATCTGACCTAAAACACAATGGGCAGCTGTGAGTCTGCTTTATGGATGGATGATCTGAACAAACTGCTACCAGGGAATCCTGGCTTCAGACTGGACATATTTATCTCAGAAAGAGAAACAGACTGGAGGATGGGCATGGAGTGAAGCAGGAAAAAAGTTTTGCATCATAATGCAGGATTTTTCAGTTTTTCACCAGAAATAACCCATTACTCCAGCAGTCTAGCTCAGTGCTTCTCCAGCTGTGAATCACATACTGTTCTTGAGATATTTGGCGCGGAGTATGAAGCAGAATGCCCTCTTATCTGTGAGCTGTCCTGTGTTAAGGCATGAAGAGAGAATAACTGTGAATGAACTGGAAACTAAACTAATCAAGAAGAACTTTATTTGCCATTTTTGTATATAATCCACTACAAACAGCTGAGATCTATCAGACAGTCAGATCAGCTTTAAGAGTCCTAGTACCAGATCAGAAACCGTGCAAATGCATAATGGCACAGGTACTGATTTCTATGAACCCACTCTGCTGGTCCAAATTTTTTCCAAAGACAATTGAGGGATTAACATTTTATAGGCAGGCTTCCTGCTACATCCAGTGTTGTCTACGCAACACTAACTTTGCACCAGCTATGGTGCCATCCGACATCTGTTCTTCTGCAGGTGACATCGAACCAGCACAACTGCATGAAACAGTTAACTTTGTTATCATCTTCTCCAAAAAAAATAAAAATCAAGAGAGACTTAGTGATGTTCATATGCCTGAACTAGAGCACATAGACACTTCTGGTTCATCCAGTACCGCAGAGATCTGATATTAATAACTGGGAAACAGCTACAAACCTAATCTTTCCCAAGTTTCTAAAACTCTGTTCCTTGATCAGAAGCAAAGAGCAGCATCAATTGTGGCAAACCAGCAAGTTTGATAAATTATCTAAGACACAAAGTATACTTAAAGCTCATATCTATAGTTCCAGAAGCATGCCAGGTGTTTATTGAAATTTTTGACTGACATCACAACAAAAAGAGTGAGAGGACTATTTAAGCCAATAATTTTCTAGGAAGATGTTATGGCCTATTGCCTCCATAATGCGAGATGCCAAACAGTAACTATACACTCTAATATCACAACTGTACGTTCTGTTTCTATTAGCTAACAGTTCCGAAAGAAATGCTCAGATTGTTGTGATGTGGAATTTTCTTAGAGACCTGTAACAAGGAGCAAAGAAATTTGCTCTTTGCCTTAATTTTTCAATATAGTATTTACTTTTGTGTAGAGGTGGTCCCAAAAGGAATGCTGTCACTTTAGTTAGTGAGAAATGGGACCAAATCTTGCCTTTGGGGGGAGGAAACACCACAGGAGAAATCCAGATTTTTCTTTTTGGGGGAAGGGCAGGGGCAGAATGCACACATGTGTAACTTTGTCCTTTATAAAAGGGATCAGAATTCTCTTTGCCATTCCTACAGCCAGCCATTCACAATGGGTTTGCTGCAAATGGAATTTTTGAGACATTTCAGATGAGGCACTAGTTCCCTCCATGCTTCAAGGGAGATGACACAAATATCTGCACAATGAATTATGCGGTGTTTCTGACATCTGATGAGTTCCACCAGACTGAACAAATCTCTGTGTCACTGAAGCATTCAAGATAGGTGATAGCAAAAGATCAAGCTCTTTGGAGGAGACAATATTTTCTTCTCTGTGCTACACTGCAGAATAAAGGTGGAATATCATATACACATTTTTCTATATACTGCAAGTTCAGTAAATTAGCAAAATCTAAATTAAAGCACTGTTATGTACAAAATACAATAGGGAATAAAATTTGTAATTAAGGATCACAATGATTGCAACATTGAAACATGTACTTGAATACATAACTATCAACATTATGGTATCTTGAATGCTAATTAACTGATGATTACTATATGGATAACTGTTCAGTTAATGTCTGCTGGACAATTGCTCGGTGCTTTGGTCACGACACTTCAGGATTCACAACAGCTGTGGTTACTGCGGTTGTCACGAATTGCTATGATTCAACTGTGAAGAGAGCTATAAGGGTTCACACCAAAATTGAATCAAACGAAAAGCTTTGGTCAAAATAAAATTGTGATCCATATGGCTCTAGGTGGGTTGGGGAATAATCTGACCGCAAGGAAGTTCTCTCTGATAAAAATGAGTGTTCCTTCAAAGATTTGTCAAAAAGTGTTTCTTTTATTTTCTTTTTGAATTCTGGATCTAAAGTCCAAATAACTTTTTTTCCTTCTATCTTTTATCTGCCTTATCTCACATTTACTTTTTTTTTTTTTTTCCTCTACGGGATTTTTTAGTCAGAGACAGATGAGCAGCAAAGAGGAGACACGTGGGGCATAAAAACAAGGGAGTCCCAAATTGTCATAGTCTCTGCTTATTTATTTAGGAAACCTTATAAGATGGGAAAGGTAACTGAAACAAAATGAATTAATTTAATAACAAAATGAACTCCCTGTGTCTTATTAAATTTACATACGGAGCATTACTGTATTCAGAGATGAGGCAGACAAACCAAGAATCCAAAATGGATTGCTGCTGGCTCAACGGATTCCCCTATGTATGTATGTGTAGGTATGTATGCATATATATATATATCTATCTAAAAATACACATATGTACCATGTACACATGTATATGGATACATAGCTATGTATGTAGCATATGTGCATGCAGACACTTATATTTTTAGCACATGAACATTTCCGATTTATTTTATTCCACTTCATCAGCTAATGTGGGGTCTATTTTATTAGACAAAAAATAATTTTCATACTCGTAATTCTGCACTACATAATGGCATCTGTCTGTCTTTCTGTTTTGACAGCCCCGTAGTGACCAGTACAATACCTGAGAGCACAGTGAACGGCATTTCAGTTACCATGTTCAGCATGAATAACAGAAGAGTAAAACAATTTTCTGACAACTTGTCCCACCACACCTCCATGAGCCCAGCTCAGTGTCCAGCCAGAGCAATTGCATGACAGAAGAGAGAAATGCTTGTACTTCAATGAGTTCATTTTAATTCCTTGTTTCACAAAGCTGCCCAGAAGGTACTGAAAATCAATACGTGATAGCTCTGCAGTAGGTATTATGACTTCAGCCTCCAATTACTTTTAATACGTTAAATAACAACAGCAAGGAGGAAACATGAAAATCTCTCTAACAATTCCCAGGCCTTTCAAACTGAGAACTTGCTTTTGTGCATTTGCACCCCAGCACAACGTGATTTTAATTCTGGTGCTCAGAAGCGTTCAATACTTCGACAAATTTCTTTCACACATGCATTAAGTTGGCTGTCACGCATGCAAATCCCATAACTTAACAGAATTAAAAGTCCACTCCAAAGTAATCTTCAGAACAATACAAAAATAACATGCCTATCCTACATTTGCTGAGTAGGGACGGATGCAAAGCATAAATACAAGACAGGACAGTCACTGAATCACTGTTCTTCAGGAAAAGCTGGAAGAGCAGGGAGGACCACGAGTGAACTCTGAGTCAACAACGCCATGAAAAAAACAAACACCCTACACACACATATTATCAAAAAAGAGCTTCTCTTCTTCTTCTAGTAATTCTTTCTGTTTCAACCTTTGGACACTTCATTACAAAAAAAAACAAACCCCTAAAAATCAAGAATTAGTAACAGAAGAGAGGGAAGCAAGGAGGCAAGGGGGAAGGGAGAGGTCAACTGGCAAGGGGCCAGTGGATAGCAATGAGAATCATCGGACGTCCACAAAACGTACGTAAAAGACAGAATAATTTGTCAGTATTCAGCTTAAGGAAGAAAGGACTCAGGGACATGATAACGGTTTTTGCTGGCAAAACAAAGCCCAGGAGAGCAATTTGTATTTCATTCATGCAGTGTGCAGGCAAAGAATCAAACTGGAGCAAGAAACATCCAGGTAAGACCTTGATGAAACTGTCCTAATGGTAACAGGTGACCTGGGGAGGCTGTGGAGCCCCTATGTCAGTAGTGAGCTTTAATATCAGTTCAGAGAAATATCTGTCAGGAAAGACAAAGGAAAGCTGTCATGAGAAGAACTAGATGAGCTTTTAAAGCTCCTTGCCTAAATACTTACTGATTGGCTGATAATAGACAGAAGTACATCAATTTGAATGATAGATGCTTTTACTTATCTGCAAATAAAATCTTCCAGCCAGGATCTACATCCAGATCTCACCAGGCGGTCTATCACACAATCCCTCAGTTCAGCTAGGGACTGCATTTTGCAGGCTTGAAGCAGATCCAGAGTCGTCTAGTCTTCAGGCTTCTGCCACTTCTTGCAGAGCTTGAGACACATTGCCTTGTATGTGGCTTTGTTTTCTTTGCTAACTGGCACTTGATACTACTCGTTAGCATTATATTCATTATTTACTGATGATGGATGGGCAAACTTTGACCAAAACCAGTCATGCTAAATATCAGCATCATGACAGAGCTGCATGTAACGACCCTTGGTCTTTGCACTGATTAATATGCTGCCATGAGAAAGGCAAAAACTCTTTTCAGCCATTGAAAACCAGGTTTTAGCATAAAACCTCTTTCCTGACTCATAGAACCATAGAATCATTCAGGTTGGAAAAGACCTCAAGGATCATCAAGTCCAACTGTCAACCCAACACCACATAACTCATGCTACATTAGGGAGTAAGAACACCTATGCCACGCACTAAGCCCCTTCCCTTTCATCCATTGGCAAATTGGTGGAACAGGTGACCAAAATACAAAAGGCAATACCTGACTTCATATGAATATCTGATCCAATGAGGGTCACGAGAACAACCTCTGGGACTGCTCATGCATGTCCATCATTCCTCTGAGACAGCATCCTCTTTGCCAGGCCCTAGCTACACCTGGCCACTCAGCAATCCTCATGTCGATCAAAAACATTTTTGTAATGGGGCTCCTATTCAGAATTACCTGACAAATGCACCTTTTCTCCCCCCCAAAATCCCCTCAAAACCAGACCTTTAAGAGTCCTATTTAGAATACAGAGAAAATAGACCAGTTTTTCAACTAATGCATTATCTGTGTGTCAAATGGCACACGGAAATTCTATTACATTTCTAGCATCTTATTTAGGTTTCAGCAGTTTAAAAACCTATTCCTTCTATGAAAGGTAAAATAAATATAAACATGAACACATATTTATATGTGCATTATTACCAACGCCTTGGGATCTAGAGTTTATAATGCTGTCTCCTAAGTGCCACTGAAATGACAGTAAGACTAAAGCCCACAATGGTGCTGTGAGCTTTGATTTAGCAAGTGCTTAGGCATGACTTAGAGTCGACAGAAGGGCTCCGACTGATTTTGATGAGCTTTGACTCAGACCCCGGTGTCAACTGTCCTTACAAAACAGCCAACAGGTCTGAGCAGAAGTGCCTGAAGTCATCACACCTGTATTTCTAATTCTGTGATTAACTGCTCTGCGGAATTCCTTTCAGCTGACCAGCCCAAACTATCCTCAAGTCCTATGATAACACCAGAATTGACCTTGTATATTTTCTTGGAATGTTGTAACACTTCTTGCTGCCATTTTTTTCCTTTTATCTTCTGTGCTATTTACCATTCATGGTTTGTAATTACAGAATTACATAGTGGAGACAAATATAATTTGCTGTTTGTTTAATTTCTCTATTATTAATCCAGCATTCCTAAAATATTGTATTTTACTTCACCAAACACAGACAATTCAGATTTACTCTTCATGCAGAAATTCCTAGACTACCTTGTTCTCTTACTACTTAATTAAAAATTTAATTGCAATTATGGCACAGTTCAAGATTCTCTCTTTCCTGAAGTCTTCCTCCTCATTATTTTCAAATTAATCATTTATAAAGGCCATTGTAGTGTTTAAGTCTTAACAGAACAAAATGTACTACATTTTTAGGTTTTACAATGTATATTAAAAATAAATTATGTCAATCAGAAGGACAGGAGCATGCAATTAGCTGCGCCCTCAGGATAAAAAACTCTCCAAACAATCAGTGACCATGCCACAGAGAGATTACACAGGGACTGGGTAAAAGAACAAAAACCACATTGCCTTGCCCTCAACAAAATGTTATGAAAAATAATAGATCTGTATAAAGATTGAAACAAACTAAAACCCAAGATAAAATCAAAGATAGAGAAATAAACAAGGGCTTACACGACAAGTTGAAATATGAAAGTTGGGAGAGCAAAAAATAACTGAGCAATGGCAGAAACGGATCAGAGGTTCCAGTCATAACATTTGACCTGTAAAAATGTTAGAAAAAACCCCATCCAATCAACACCAGTGTTCCCAATTCTGCATTTGTTAATGAAGGAAAATATTATATAATCCAGTTTGTGATCAGAGTGATGAATGCTTTGAAGGATGTGTTTTCTCACACTAGCTGCGTGCATTGGGAACATGCATACTATTCCAGCCCTTATGCCCTATTTTAAAGAAGATTTTGAGTTTAGCGCCTTGAACAGGTGGCACGATGGTCCTCAAAGATGTATTTTGGCCCACTCTTTGCCCTACTATGGATGAAGTTCATATTTATTTCTGAAAAGGACTATCAGAAATCTTATACCTTGGTCTTAGACCTACTCAAACCCTATTGTGGATAAGCTGCACTTACTGTCAGGGGCGTTGCCCGGGCGTGCTGCAGAGGGGTGAATTTCACCATCATACTGCCTTAATTGTTCATTATGAGTTCCTGTCCTGACAGAGAAGGGCTGCACAAGTAGAGAAAATGCTGCTCCAAAGTGAGAGATAAGTCAAGCCCGTACAAACTTGTGCAATGCATTTATCTCTTTGCGTCTCCAGTCTCCTATTCAGAAGGTGGGCACAGTACCAGCCACTGTGAATACACAACGGCGACAAAGGCTTTAGGGTTCTTTTTAAGCGAAAGACAATTCATATAGAAAAATCAAAGTATTGCTAATTAAATATGCAAATTATTTTTGAGGAAGAAGTTAGTTTATATTGTTCTCACATGCAAAATGCTATTGTTTGAAATGTCTACAGACATTCTGCTGGCATGAAGATAACAATTTGTCTCTGGTATTTAGAATAAATCAAAATTATTTGCTTAATTTATAACTATAAATGATTTAAAACTGAGTGGATGAATTATCTTGTTTTGTAAAACTTTGCTAACTTTTATTCACTTGTTTTATTGTCTTGCTTCTTAATATAAAATACCTGCAGAGTGTATTATGCTCTTTTGCCCCTTTCCAGTCAGTAACTCCATGTGGCATTTTTAGTGATCAGTCTAGCACGTCAGAGAATCAGAATCACAGAATCACAGAATCATTAAGGTTGTAAAAGACCTCAAGGATCATCAAGTCCAACCATCAACCCACACCACCTAACCCACTAACCCATGTCCCGAAGCACCACATCTACATGTTTCTTGACCCCCTCCAGGGATGGTGACTCCACCACTTCCCTGGGCAGCCTGTTCCAATGCCTCATCACTCTTCCAGTGAAGAAATTTTTTCTAATATCCAGCCTAAACCTCCCCTGGTGCAGCTTGAGGCCATTTCCTCTTGTCCTGTCACTTGTTACTTTAGATCAGTGCCAGATCTCTTGCAATGCTTTGATCAATGTATATTTGAATATATCAACATACATTGCACATAACTGAATTTTTTCTAGTACTTTTTATGCATAGTATCATGCTTGCCTAGAGATTATTAGATTTATCACAAGAAATGCAGTGAGGAGGTAGACCTATAAAAGGCTAATAATGTATGACACCATCCCATCCATTAATTCCACTGTTCACAGAATTGTCTGTTAATTATGATTCATCTATTATTGAGTCATTCTTTTGCCACTTTTTGGAAATCAGACCACAAAATCCTGACTAGCATTTCACCTAACATGTCTTTCCTGAAGGTTACTTGGACAACATAGCACTAAGCTCAGATGTAGCAGAATCAAACACACAAGAGATATAAGGAATAGGATGCAATCTGAAAACATTTTCACTTGTGTTATGGACACATACTTTCTTATCCATGCAGATAAAGTGTACAACCCTTTAAAAAAAAAAAAAAAACAAAAACAAACCTTCACCATAATGATTATCTGGACAATTGTAAGTACTAAAGATGAATATGAGAAAGAAAGCTGTTGACAAAGAACACCACAGCACGAACATACAGTACTTTAGGTCTTGCAAAGGCAACCTCTAGTAACTCCTTGCAGGAATTAAAACACAAATGTTGATTCTTACTATTGATAAAATCTATTTCACCTTGGCTTCTGAAACTGTCTGAGACTTTCACTGACGCAACACCTCATTCAAAGGTACATACTTCTGTCTGAAGTATTACAAAGCAGAGATATACTCCAAAGTATGGTTTTTCTCACTTGCTTCCCCAGACACAGGCTTTGTCCCAACCTGACAGAACAAGCTCTCCACACTTGTTTGGGTTTGCCTGGGTCTGAGCTGGTTGTATCTTGGTTAACAGTTGCCAGTGGCCACCTGACTGGTGCCTGACCCGGGTGGACCTCAGCTCAGTGAATCCCATGGACAGTGAATGGCTGACCAGACCTTGTCTGCAAAACAAGCAGTAGCCCTTTGGGTTAACTGAGGATGGGAGAAGCAGTTGTGCAACTTTTAACCTTCAGCTGTGGACTGATGAGACAGAAGCAGACTGTGATGAGAAGACAAATTAATGGATGCCTAGGTGGAGCCAAAACTGATGAGGAAAAAATCCTCACCATAAGCATCACACTTTATCTAGACAAGGACTTCGGACGCTGATGCCCATTGTGGATCTCTCTACTACAGTACCAACATTAGGATCCAGAGAAACATTGAAAAGTTCAAAGGGAGAAAGAGGCAGACAGCAGAAAGTTTTCTTAGACAATAATTTTAACTACGTTATCAACAAGGCTTTTTTGCATTACTTAATTTGGATTGTTAGACTGTTATTAGCTGTACTAACAACAGAGCCTTGCCTTCATGTATGAGATGGGTTCCCTTTCGCTCCCAACAAGCGTGTAATGAGTGCTTTGAGTGTAACAGCTAACTCTCATGCAATAAGAATTTACTGCTGTCACCAAGGCACTAGCTCACTGACTGTGCTCTGTAAGCTTAGATAGGGTGCACAGGCACTGGCCATGTTATAGCCTTTGCTGTGCCTTAACTGCAAAATGTTGTTTTACATAGGGAGAAAAGATGAAACTTCTTATTCCCCTGTATGAAACATAGTCCTAATTAAGACAGACTTCTTTAGCTATAGTTCCTTGTCTGTGGCTAGCTAACTTCTCTATGTCTGTGCTCCAACAAGGAGACCACAGACATGCATCTGAAACCAAAGTCATTACTCATTGAAGTTTCCTACCTCCCCTTGGATCAAATGTCAAACCTCTATCCCATTCTTTAATTAGAGCTGTTACCATTTCCTTGCTGGATAAAATTATTACTCATATTTCAGCAGCTGGCTCCCTACTCTGTGATCTACTGATGAATTATTTTTTCACTTTGTTCCCCTTTTTTCCTTCCTGTCTGCACATGGCAGGTCCTTTTACCATCTTAATTTCAAGGACTAATTTACTTCTAACACGCTCTCTTTTGATTTAACCTTTCTCTTTCCATTCACACCTAGCTTTCTTCCCCATCTACCCTTTACCCATTTCTACCTTACTTTTCAAGGAAGACTATGCGATCAAACTATAACTTTCCATCTCACACTATTTCTGATGTGCTATTTAATAGCCTTGTTTCCCTTTTGAAACCTACAGGCTGATGTAGAGCTTATCTTCCAATATCCTGTATACACATTAAATTTCCATGAGGTTATTTTTTATAGGAAGAGTTATTAAAAGCTTTTCTTATTTTCAGTGCCATCTAGCTGTTCTTCGGGACATTTGATGGGACCCACCAGAGAACCAAGATTAGTGAATGGCAGATTTGCTCAGTATAAAAGAACCGTGTCAAATGGAACATACATAATTTATAAGAAGGATTTTCTTTGCTGCTCAGAGCTAACAATTTCACGCATCTACAAAGTTTCCATTCCTACGTTATCAGACTATGCACTTGAGATAGATGCATAATTAGAGTTTGAAAAGCAGTTTGTCTTAAACAGAGATGTTTTGTAAGCATAGTTGGTGACAAGTTCTCAAAGAAATGAATCACTAAATCTGCTAGACGGGCACAGTGCATACAGTCACCTAAAATTTTCTTAAGGATCAGATGAAGAGTAGGATTGCATCCTGGAATAGGCAAGGTTTCTAGGATTAGGATGCACAGACCAAACTGGAAGAGGAAATAACATGGAAGACACTTTTCTGCAGATATGACTGACAAAGAAGCCTAACTTCTAATACCCTCTAGCAATGAATGTGGAGAATTGTTTCGGGAAACATATATTTTCATAACATGGTGTTTCTCTTTCTGTTGCACTAAATGTTATGGTGATGCCTTGCTTTACACTGGCCCAGGAAGGCAAAATCACGGTCTCACTCTACAGGGAGCTGAGAGTAAGGAACTGTTTTGTGGGCAGATAACTTACTTCTTGTTAGCGGTACAGGTTTTCTAGCTCCTCAGAGATTAGCAATATTGTAAGTGGTCCCAGGAGACAGGTATTAGAGCAAAAGCAAGGGCAGGAGCCCCACCTCCTACTTGTTGTTGGATTTCAAAGCCTGTAATGAAACTATTTTAACATGTGGGCTTTTACAGCTGAAATTAGGTCACACCAAAATCTGACTTTCTGGGACTCAGCTTCCTAATAGCTTCTTCTCATGCTATTTCTCTTTCCTCCACATTAAATAATGACATGATTTGAGAGAAAAACCAACAGGACTTCAACTTTTTCCCTGGGTCTTCATTATTTTCTCCTGCAACAAAATACAGAGTCTAGAGACTATTTCAATTTAACAAAAGGGTTTTATTTTGATCGCTCTTCCTCATGCACATCTTTACCCAGGCAGGTCCTTGAAAACCTCTTTAGAATCAAATATCAGTGCTTAAAGTAATGTACCAGGAATATGTTAGGGTTTTCATCATATGCTAAGCTTTAACAGACCTAAAACCCTATGATCTTACTGTGAAGAGCTCAAATATGGCTGAGGAAGAGGATGCAAACTCCGTCTCCCTCATTGGTACTGTCTGCACAAAGGCAACCCTGGCTTCCGACCTGCAGAGTGATCCAGGAAGGGCCACGAGGCACGGCCACCGCAGGAGTTTTTAAACTCTCTTTTTACCCATGCCACCATGTAACAATAGGAGGCCTGTATCCATGCTACTAATAAAAATAAAAATGTCAAAAAATCACAGTTTTTTTTGAAAGTACTGCATAAACACATTGCAGGAATGGCTGAAGGGACTGTGGGGATGCTGTGCCATCATCCTTCGTTATGTGTCCACACCCAGAGGAAGCTACAGCCAGATTATGTCTTGCCCCAGACTCAGGAAATTTTTGCTATTTATCAACTCTATCTCCTTTCGCTTATGTCTTTAATCCTCTTCTTTTTTGGTCGACATCTGCTCCTGGACCTCCTCAACCCACCACTAACAGTATATTAAGATAAATGTTTAGAGGGAGTTCAGTTTGCAATTTTGATACAGTTTTGCCTCTTATTGCGCTCCTGGGGCTACAAATTACAATGTAAGATAACTCATGGCTAAGGTTTGGCAGGGACACTAATATTTCCTTGGCTTCCATGGAGATGCTATCAGTTCCTAACAGCACTATAAGACTGTTAATTGTTAAAGCTGCATACTGTTAATTTCAAAACTTGCACATGCTCCCATTGTGGAACACACGGCTTAAAGGAATCATAGAGCATGAATTATAATGTCAGAACAAGAACAGAAAAAAAAAATCCTTCAAATACGTTGGGCTATTGTGAGTCACATTACTGCTTTTTTGTGGCACAGCTTTTCAAAGATGATAAAACAGAACGAACTTTTCTAGAGAATGAACGCAATCCCATAGGCTACTACGAGGTGTTGCTGAATATTTAAAGAGTTGGCATTCTCCTGCTAGGAATTTTTCATGTTCTCTTCTGAGAGAAATGAGCCACCAATGAGCAACTTTTCATTTCTTCCTTTAAAATCCTGTTTGGTTTTGGCTTTCAATACTGTACAGTCTGCCTTTTAAGATTATCCAACACCATAACTTAGCATCCTAAACCAGATCATTAGAAGGGTAAGATTTTTTTTTCATCTGTGCTACTAACGGCATGTTAAAAAAAATCATTTGTAAGCCCTCCAAATTTCTGACACTACATCTTCAAGAATGAAATATGTTTTTTCTTATTTCCATTGAGTTATTTACTAATTAAATACTAATCATTGATAGAATGTTTTGATAAACCCAATGGGTAAAACTCATTGTTGGGTCAATATTTACAATCCTTCGATTCATATTAATAACCTCAGATTTTCTTTACCTCTTAGTTTGGTCGTTTCAGTCTACCAGTTTCATTCTAATTCCTCACAACTATAAAAATCCATACTAACAATATCACTGACAATATATTACAGTAACAGTAAAAGCTCCCCACTTTGGTTTTCCAAGAATCATTTAGTGCTTTAATTTAAAATTCTAAACTCGGGACACAAACATACACTTTGCTGCATTTATTTTACAGCTGAAGTGATGAGTACTTTCCAAGCTTAATTAAAATCGATGGCAAACAAATGACACTAGAATAATATTGTATTTAAGTAAAAAAGTTAGTTCTATACAAATCTCTATTATATAGGACTGATAAAGTCTTCTTACAGTATGAGAGAAATAGAATAGAAATTGAATTTTGAAGCATTCCTCTCTGATCTGATGTTATGACTAGTCTATTAGCAAGAGATGCTCGGGACTGCTTGAATACAATGCAAGTTATATCAAGTGTTTTTTCTTTACAAATTGTTATAACCTCCCATGCTGAGCACACAGACCACATACAGTTCATCATTACTTTCTTCATCAGATCCTGTAACTATATTACTGCATGTTATAGCCTGCCTATATAGACAGCAACAGCGTTTACCTAAAATGAAATTATTTACTGTAGCACTTGACCTTTTAAAATGGCTATTTTTCCTCAGTTAATGGAAACAAAAGAAGCCTCACAAAGAGCACATATGATATGGAAATTCACTGGCTTGTATCATATCAATATTAAAAAAAATCCAACCCAATCCCCCAAGGAGGAAAAAGTAGCACTCACAGGTGCTGTTTTTTGGGTGATACACTCACATTTCTCTTTATCTCTTGACTGGAAATAGGTGTAAAAAGATACAAATTTCTACAGAGGAAAAAAAAATGTGAAAAAAATGCTATTTGACTTCTGAACAGAAGTATATGTTGTATAAAATATATATGTAAAAAGACTATGAATTACTTATCTGACCTTATCCACACTAGCAAAGGACATGGTAGTTGTTTATATTTTTTAATTTTTAAACAAATACACTTTTAAAAAATGCACAGCTTGGAAAAAATACAAAAGAACATACATTTGCCATTGATAAAGAGAGTTGGTTTTGGAAGAACTCCACTGGAGAGATGGCTGGGGGAGAGAACAGTTAGCTTTTACTAAAGAGGAAAAAAATGTATGTCTACCAAGAAGAAATTGAATGAAACAAAATACTTGGGAGAAGGAGGGGAATAGTACTTAAAAGTATTTAGAAGTGAGTTGAAAAAGGAGAAAATGTTTCAACCTCAGTCAGAAAGTTTGAATCAGTTGAATCAGTTGCTCAGTACAGATATAGCTTGCAACCCTTGGAAAAGATACTGCTATATGACAAAGCTTCTGGCTTGTATTTTTCCTCCACGTACACGCCTGCTGTCCTCATGTCCTTGCTGGATTTATATCTCCATCCCTCTAGAATAAGCGCTTGGACATGTCACGTATAGAATCTAACCTGTGTGATGACATCTGTTCCCAGGTCCTTGGATCCCAAAGTATTCATTAGGAACGTGATGGAAATCTTCCTTGAATTATGAACTTAAAAAGATCTGCTCTTGAAACACCATTAATCTTTCTAGGCATAGAAATCAGTGTATTGTCACCATCCATTCACTATGACAGGCAAAATGAGTTTTTCCCCCAGATGCATGGAAAACAAAAATGGTTTTAGAAAATGCACTGTGGTCATGATTCTGATCAAGAAGGGGAGCATAACTCATATGCTGTCTAAAGAAGGTTCAGCAAACTCTATTCCTTCAGGTTGTATTCGGTGCTTATCTTCATGAACCTCCTCTGTATTCTCAGCACACTTAGAAGAACAGCTAAATTATTTGAAGGAAAAGCCACTGGTGTCTGTATCCTGGCAATGTAAACTCAAATAACAACTGGTGGGGTTTGGAGACTGTTGACTGGACTATGAAAATAAGAAGATACTTCCTCAAAAATTTACACCAAGACTGATGTTAGCTGTAATAGTTCATAAATCATTTTTTTCCTTCTTCCTGACAGTGAGTGTCAAAGAAACTTAGAATATATCTATCCAAGACAGCAAAAAAGTTTCAGAGAATATGCCTTGCTGATTACTTACAGCTACCACTAATATAAATCTACCTGTTTCAGTTGATTTTTCTCATCTTCTTTAAAAACAAACAGAAGAGATGTATATCTGCTATAAATGCAAAGAATAGTAAAGCTATCATACATCATTCTCATTGGGTTTTTAGAGGCATTTCTAACAATCTGAGTACTTATTTTACGGTGAAGTAGGAAAAGTATAAGGAAAAAAGGAAAAAAAATGGTAAAGTGAAAAGCATGAAAAAGATATTTAACTATTTATGATTCACTGTACCGCAAAATGGTCTCGAACATCCTAAAATGTTGCCTCCTGGCCTTTCCCCACATTAGTGGGCCCTGTATTAGTGAATACTAGAAATTAAATTAATTACTTAATACATTTCCTTCAGTTACAAATAACCACAGGTATATCAAAAGCTGCAGCTGAAATAAAAAAAAAAAATGTAAGTAGAAACATACTTCAACTCCTCTTCTCTATTTCTTCTTACGTTCTTACTCCCAAAATACTCTTTGAAACAAACAAACAAAAAATCATGTTACATTTTGAGACTGATCGGTGTTAGTTTTCTTCGCATCCCAGAGTAAGTAATGTTAAGCCCCTGGAGCTGGCATAGGATCTGTGTGAGAGACCTCTACTATTTTAGGATGTGCGTGACCTGAATGCCAACTGATTCTCCGTCCTACAGACTAGTTCAGATGTAAATAGAAGCTCCCTTTTCAAAGAATCAGTGGAGAGCTCCAAAGGCACTCATGGTTTCTCCTTCCCCAGTACATTTGCTCCTGTCTCCACCTCCCACCACTTCCAGCTGCGTGGTCCTGCTCCAGCTGTGGCTCTCTGTCCCCTGACTTGGGCTGACTCAGTTGTTTGCCTGGTGGCACCCTAGACCAGAAAACAAGAATAACTTCAGACACAAATAACTATCATCTTCACTGCAAAGAGCTGCTGTTTAACCTGCAGTTACTTCGGTGATGATAAGTCAACAATAATTGACTACATAATTATTGCACAGATGTAGGAACCAGAGCTGCAGAATACACTCTCTGCAATAAGACAGCTGCTGTAGACAGCATTCCTCGGTGAATAAGAGGTAAAAGGAGGGCTCATCACAGTCAAACACCACATCTACAGTTCTCTTCATAAATGGGTGCGTGCCTTCTGCAAACAGAATTTTTCTACTAATTTCTCAGGAATTTAAAAGTGCACAATTTCTACAGCGGTTCAAATAACCCATTTAATGACATATTTTACAAACTCTCAACCTTCCCTCCAACCTGAGAATAGCTGAGGGGTGGGATTTTTAATACTTTGCAAATTAAAACCAAGCCTCTGACTTTTTAATGGACTTCAAAAATCTGTAAGCTAGGACTGCAACTTGTTATTATATTTTTCAGCCATTTCCATCTGGATCCAGAGTACACCAAGTCACACAGTATTAAAAGTGCTGTATCTACCACTATCATGCCTAATGCAAAGCAATGTTGCAGAATAAGCTGAGATTCATTTAAGGATCTATGAGATTTGAAGCCAAGCACGTACCATTGCAATTCAGTAATAAAGAAAAACAAAGACACCAATATGTTAGTGATGATACAGTCTTGCTAAGAAAAATGTCTGCCATAGGAAGATAGCTGCCATCACTACATGCTTATATATAACATGAGACTTCCAGAGCTGAAAGCTTTTTATTATGCATTTATTAAAAAACTGCACAAGATAAACCAGGTACATTTATTGCCACAGAAATCCAGATACTTAAGATTAAAGTGAAATAATAAGAAAATATAAAAATGTAAAAAACTATATTACAGAGGAGCACCGATTCGAGAACATGAGAGAATTCATAATTCTGTAGTTGCAGTGTTAGTCTGTGAGAAAAAAAAATTACGAACGCAGTTAAAGCCTCGTCTTGTTTAAACTTCATGATGCCATCTCATGTGGACCTCAAAGAGGCATAAAATGAATTAAAAAAAAAAAAAAGGCAGGAAACAGCATACACTATACCATAGCAAAAATAAACCCAAGGAGTAACAGCGTCGTTACATCTGGTGACAGTATTTGAGTTGTAAATGGAACATGTAGTAATTCAGATACACTCCTACCATAGTGCACTGCATTATTTCATTTAGCTACATGTCTGACTATCCCTATCCGTTTGATGCTCATCAATCCTTATTTTCTGAACAATGTTGGCGGTGGGAGAATTCACAGTATCAACTCCAGTTCAACCAACAGTTACTAAAAAATAACCTTCTTTCAGATTCTTGATGTGGAATCAGTGTGAATAATCACTCTGAAGAAAAAAAAACAAAACTATGGTTTACTAAGCTAGGTTCAGTACCCGTTACATGAAGGTGGCTTACCAGTAGTAAGGATCTTTTTGTTGTGCAGAATTATCAACGAATAGTTAGAAAGAACTAAGTTTTGCTCTCAAACAGTTGTAGCAGTTCTAAATATACGCCTCCTTCACCATGCTTAAACCAGTAACTTTTTGTATGATTGAGCAAAATTACTCCAAGTTTAGCAGCTGAAATGAAATCTTATGGATTTTGAACTTAGCTTGATACATTTCACATTTGATATTGTAGTAGACTTTTTTTGCTGTTGATGATATACAGGTGCTCTGTAGAGCAAGCTCAAGGAAGTGAAAGAATTACAGAACCCAAGAAAGTCTATAAATGAAAAAGTGTTATTTATTAATTACTAGAAATAATTTTTAAAGAAGACATGAGATTTGAGAGACATTTTTTTATGAGACCTTTACTGTAATAGGTAAAAAAGCAATAAACTGAAGTTTACGAAGAAATAAGTTGTTCTGATTGCTTCATAATCCTGTCTCAATACTTGGCATTCATCACCTCAAAACCAAAAGATGTATATGGATTTGATGCAATGAGTATGGATTTGAGTACTTTTTAGAAAAAAGGAAATGTAACGTATTTACTTGGCATTTAAAGATGAAGAAGTTTTTTAATACACTTTTTTCTTCATGTTTAGAATCATTAGGAATTTGCAAAGAAGCAGTGATTAATTAAACATATGAAATGTTATTGTCTTTTTCAAATGCAGAGCTAAAGTTTCATGTCAGTTCTTTTTCCCCAGAGAAAAAGCTTTGTTAGTAGCTTGTCTGATTCTAAAATTTAATAATTTGTGAAGACTAGTCCGTCTGTGCACAGGTAACGGCGATCTGTGGCTTTCTGTGGGCTAGAAAGGCAGTGCAAAATAATTGCGAAGGAAATAAGAGTGAGCTGCATCCCCTGTGGCTGCTTTTTTGAGTCAAACTACCTTATGTCACTAGGATCCAGATTAAGGTTTGCAGTCACAATAATTAGCGTCTTAGACAAGCCACCACACACAACGCCTCATGTGGGATCCTGGGTTCACCTTTGGGCTCTGGACTTCAAGAAAGGCATTAGAGCAAGCACAGAGTAAAGCAGTGATAAAGACTGGAAATCTAGAAAGTATTAGGTACAAAAAAGCATCGAAAGAACTGGGAATATTTATCTTAAGAAAGAGGAAACTGAAATGTAAGGGCATTGGACATCGTCATCAAGTGTTGAAGGAGCTGCTGGAAAGAGAGAATAACTCTGCCTGGGACACCTGGCCACGGACCTACACTTCAGAGGGAAGATTCAGATTAGGATAAACTCTACCAATAAGGATGGTGCACCACTGGAATACATTGCTTGGAAAGGTCACGGAAGTCAGCAGAGATCTTTATAAAAATGTGAGAGCTAGATTTCTGTCAGGGATGACACAGGCACAGTTGACAGGCTTTGTCAATTTTAGGGGTATGGATTAGGTGAAGTTTCCAAATACCTTCTACCTGTCTTTTTCTATAATTTTAAGAATCAGAGTGGTTGATTCCCTCCAGAGACCATGCATTCAGCCATAGGAAGATAAGAGAGAGTGTGCCTTTTTATGGGGACCCCCTCAAGCGCAGGAGCCCACCAGTGCAGAGCTGCAGCCTCCCTCCCGCTCCAGGCCCGCCACGAGTCGGCACATCACAGGTCAAGATGCTGACTGCATCGGCCTAGAGGTCTCACACAGCAAGGAAAAGGCAACAGTCGCACAGAACAAGTAAGTGGGACTTGCCCAAAATCACACAATACAGCTGTCTGTTTGGCAGGATATCTTAAACATCAGATGATGGCTCCATTGGCTGATAAAAATGAACATATATGAGAGCTCTATGATATCACATCAGTTGTCACTAGCTCAGAATACTTCTTGTATCTGTGAGTTAAACAACAAATTCATAAGTTTGGGACTGAGCAAACTTGCCATGGTAGAAGCATTTCATTTCTCTGCACCTGAAGGATGAAGCCATCTGCACAATGACGCACTCAAAGGGTAGCTATGAACTCTCTAGCCTGGCTGCAAGTGGTGCAAAACTAACAAAAAAGAGGGAAAGAATGCTATTTTAGCTTAATATTTATTTTCACAACTAACCTTGCTTTTGCATAGAGCAAAATGGCCGCACATGGAGGCAACTCTCCTGGTAAGCTACCAACACCTTGGGCCACCAAAGCAGTTTGCAGGAGAAGGCAAACTGAGGGCTTTCAGGGGAATATATGGAGATTTGCTTCACCAGAGCAGCAACAGCATTAGCGTGCAGGGGGAGACAGGCATCATGCTATTTTTAAATTCTGCTGCCTGATGTGCAGCTCTCACTTCAGAGGAAGGTGATTGCTGCAGCTCTAGCTCCTGTGAAAGAGTAATTGCTTCACTCCATCCCGGAATCTTGGAAGAGATAATAAGAAAATCTCCTCTTTGTTAAGCAATATGTTAAGTTCTCCTTCCCAGCACACTGCAGAAATAGAAGCTGTCAAAATGTGATTCTTTGTCTTTTCTGACCTTGAAATATCAGTTTTGCCATTGGGAGTGACATGTTAATTAGGGCCATATAAACAGCAGGATACAAAAACCTCAACTCCATCTCCTACTACAGACATGATGAAAAGGAGCTATACTCCACCGTAGCCCATTTCAAATCACAGGAAATCACATATCTACAGAAGGATTACCCTATTTTCACACTAAAAAGGCACAAACCCAACCACCAACCCTAACCAACCCCAATCACCGATCCTAACCAACCCCTTCCCCAGTGATACAGCATTACTGAAACCTAGGTACAAAGCTGCTCCACTCCCTCAGTAACCCCACTGCCCCCCCCCCCAACCCCCTTTTCCTTTTCCTCACTTTGATGCCAGGATTATTTGCCAATATGAGGGTGAAAGAAGTTTGACATTGCTACCTTAAAATGGATCAGTCTTTTAAAGCTGTGCTCTGTGAAAACCCCACAGCTAGCACTGGGGGGTGGAGAGAGAGGGAGGGAAATTTCTTCTGAGTGGGAGACTGAGGTGCTAAAAGCAAAATATTGCCAGGAAGAATAGGCACTGAACAGAAGGGTATGCTGTTTTATGTAGATAAGACTGTCTGTAAAGCAACCAAATACCTCCTTATTTACTAGGGAGTCAAAGATAAACCTCATTCACCCAGGGGAGCGGGATATTTGAAAGCTACAGCCATTATTCAAACATTTATGTCTAGTTTCTTATTGTTTTCAGTTCACATTTATCTATTGTTGCACGATGTCATAAATTGTTACTAAAATTTTTAAAACCATGAAAAAAAAGGATGTTTTATTGAAAAAGGCGGAAGCTATTTTGGGAGCTTTCCAACAGTTTTTACATTGCAAGTGAATTTTTATATTTAAAATCCCTGTGTACCTTTTGCTCACACTGATTTCGCTTCTAATAGGTGGTCTTTCATTTTAAGTTTTGCTATTTTCTAGCTCTCCATCTCCCAAACACTCAGGACAGAGTTTTAATTTCACTCATATGATGCCACTGATAGCAGTAAAGACAGCCTTTTTTTATCCAATGTAAGCATGATCAGGCCTTCAGCCCACGGAACCAAAAGCACTTCAGCACAGATACATAGAGACCACCCCCAGCCAAAGACTGAGCTCCAGGAGTCAGGCTTCCTGGGACAAATACAGTTCTTGTACCACCTCGTAGTTGCAAGACTACCCTATAATCCTGTACTACTCTGTTATTCAAATATAAAGGATGAAATTAGTTAGGAGCTGAAGTACTTAGTTACCAAATCTCCTCATGCCATACGATGAAAAAAGAAGGAAAAAAATCATAAAAGGATAAAAATGAAGATTAGGCAACATTTAAAAAAAATAGCCCGCAGGAGAAGCTCAGAGAAGTCCTCTGCCAGTAAATCAGCATAGCCAAACAGATCAGTAATTAACAATATTGGCACTAAAAACCTTCGGCAGCATGCTGATACCAGTTGAGATTCCTGTGATCATTACTGCAGAAGGAAGGAAGGAGGACTGGAATTTGCACAGATGGAGGAAATGGCAAGAAATAAGTGTTTTTGAGAGAGAGAACATAGTTTATGGGCTAGAAAAAGTGACAAGTTTTGAACCAAACTAGCTCAAGTTTCTTCTATTCCAAACCTACTGCTTCTCAAGCACACTGCTATTTTAAAAAGGAAGGGAAAATGCACTTTCATAGTTTGAAAATAACTGCCATTATTGCTTATGAACAGCATCTTTAAATCTAAAAACCAGCCAGGGCACAATTGAAGCAGGTCTTAGAATATTCTGATCATTCATGTACAATTAACCCAAATGACTACTTTCTGTATCAAGTGTAATAATCCTTCTGGTTGTTCATAAGAGAAAAATGAATGTGTATGAAGTGGAAAGAGGCTGTGGGTGAGAAACCTTGTGAAATATAAGACACCTTTCACAGAAGCCTGTGGAAAATTGAATGGCTGGTGATCAGCTGTGGTAAAGTGAATCAAGAAGTTGCATGCAACTGGGAAGCGACATATTTTGGGGGGACCCTAATCCATTGGCTTTTCATAGTACCTTCCCTTAAGCGTTGCTGAAATAGCTTTCACATAACACTGGAAACTTCACCCAAAATAATGTATTGGAAAAAGGATTCTGCAGATCCTTGGGACTAGAGAAGAGACAGCCACTGAGAACGGCACCAATTTACCTACATTTTTCAGAGGTATTTTGCTATAGCCATCCTCTCCTCTGAGTGAGGTGAAAAATTGGTGTGGCTCTGTAGTTATTTGGGTTAGTAAAAATTAGAAAATCACAGAATCATAGAATTATTAAAGTTGTAAAAGACCTCAAGGATTATCAAGTCCAACCATCAACCCAACACCACCTAACCCACTAACCCATGTCCCTAAGCACCACATCTACACGTTTCTTGAACCCCTCCAGGGATGGTGACTCCACCACTTCCCTGGGCAGCCTGTTCCAATGCCTCATCACTCTTCCAGTGAAGAAATTTTTTCTAATATCCAGCCTAAACCTCCCCTGGTGCAACTTGAGGCCATTTCCTCTTGTCCTGTCACTTGTTACTTTAGAAAAGAGTCCAGCGCCCACCTCACTACACCCTCCTTTCAGGCAGTTGTAGAGAGTGATGAGGTCTCATCTCAGCCTCCTCTTCTCCAGACTAAACACCGCCAGCTCCCTCAGCCGCTCCTCGTCAGACCTGTGCGCCAGACCCTTCCCCAGCTTCGTTGCCCTTCTCTGGACCTGCTCCAGCATCTCAATGAGGACGTAAACCAGGACAGTCCTCTCTAAACCTATATGATCTGCACAAATGAGGCAGAAAGCAGGAAGATGGGGCACAATCCCTGCCCTAGTCCTGCTGGCCACACTATTGCTGATGCAGGCCAGGATGCCGTTGGCCTTCTTGGCCACCTGAAAATATTCAGGAGTCTTATGAGACTGAGCAATTGGGAAATAAAATGAAATTGGATGTTGAAAAATATAAAGCAATATTTGTGGGAAAAAATCCTAATGCACAATAATGGGCTTTGAATGAACTTAAAATACTCAGGAAAGAGATATTGGTGTTGTCAGAGCTAGTTCTATGAAAACTTCAGTAAAGCACTTTGAGTATGTGCTGGGTTTAGCTGGGATAGGGTTATTTTCTTCATAGTAGCTAGCAGGGGGCTATGTTTTGGAGTCGTGCTGGAAACAGCGTTGATAACACAGGGATGCTTTAGTTAACTGCTGAGCAGGGCTTACAGACAGTCAAGTACCTTTCTCCTTCTCACCCCACCCCACCAGCAAGTAGGCTGGGGCTGCACAAGAAGCTGGGACAGGACACAGCTGGGACAGCTGACCCCAGCTGACCAAAGGGATATTCCATACCATATGACATCATGCTCAGTGTATAAAGCTGGGGGAAGAACAACGAATGGGGGGACACTTGCAGTGATGGCATTTGCCTTCCCAAGTAACTGTTTGTGTGATGGGGCCCTGCCTTCCTTTACATGGAGCCCGTTTATACCGTGAAGCTCACCCTATGATGACATTATGGATAATTAGGAAAAAAAAAAAAAAAAAGCAATGCCATTTTTGAAAAAAAAGTATAGCCTAAATCACGGATGAAACCATTTATTTAAATGTTAGCAGTAGGAAGATACCTCCTGTAATTCAGCAAGTCCTTGAGCCACAGACTGGGGAAAACTGCTCTCAAACACTTGCTCTATTTTTATACTCCTGTCTAGGCAAATGATACTTTTGCTAGGCAGAGAATCAAATCTGACAATTTGTTTTGAATCAGTGTGTCACTCTATGTTTTCATGCCCCCTTGGGATTTCTAATTCACGTAGTAAAACAAGGAAGTGAAAAAATAAATCAGATTTGCAGCTGTATCTCCTGGATGGATGTACTTTCACCAGTCCAGAAGTCAGTAGTATCAACTGTCTGGACTAAGAGAAACAATGGACCAAGTTAACCAGTGTAACTCCGCAGGTTGTCAGTCATAAACTATGATCAAACCATACTTTATACGCTGTACATAGATATACACACCAGAGATATCTTTCATAGAACCAGGCCATAAACAGACCTTTTCCAAGTCACTCTGCAAGTGTTCTGCATGATGTAAGGATCATCTCGACACGAGCAGCTTTTATAGCCTCACTGAAAAGAAAGAGTGATTTCTATCTTCACTCTTTGAAAAATACCATTCAGACTCATTTTAGAGAAATATGTGAAATCACCTGTGGTTATTCTTATCCCTGGCCAAGTACTACCTGTATTCAGCCTTTCGAGCTCTGCACATAAATAACTAGCACAGACCACTGTCTACCCATTTCACATACAAGATTTAGAATATTATTTAAAATAAAGTACAGCCTTTGCATGACAATCTACAGAAAGAAGTGCAGGATATTCCTTCTTATTAAAAGCAGGTTAAAAAAAAATGTCATCAAGAGGATAAAAGATGAAAAGGATATGTGCAGAGAAATAAGACCTTTCATTTCTTTCTTAAACTATTTTGTTAATTGCTCTCCCTCATAAGGTGTGTCTTGGGAAAATTAAACTTAATAAGGGGAAAGAATAATAATTAAGCATCTAAAAATGAACAAAGGTTTGGATTAGCGTATCAAGGCCTTTGAAAGTACAGAAAATTGAGGTGATGAACAAGAACACAAAGATTAGAAAAATCAGAGCAGAAAGACTTGGAAGAACTTAATGACAGCAGCTGATTCTTTGTACCTCCAGTCTTTTTCACTCGCAGCAATACAAAATAATTTTATAGAAATTGTACCCTTCCCATCTATATGAAGAAATTATATATATTTTAATACCCAAATTATCCATATTTTGGGCAAATTGTTGCCTATTCATTGACCTAA
>NW_010108408.1:92180-95294 GCF_000699245.1 Pterocles gutturalis | reverse complement strand
AAATTTAAATCAAAGCTATCCCTGCTGGGATGCTCTGAAAAACCCCAAACAGAGCATCCACAGACACTTCATCATCTGAGAATTCTACAGACAGTGTCACTGTATTTTCCACCCATGCCCCCACTTATGGGGGAGTTTCATAGTTTCACTTTTCTGATTTGAAATGGGATGGATATAAAAGAACAATGCTCACTGTAATCATAGTTCACTGTGATCATGTCACATTAAAGGAAAAGAAGAAAGATCTAACATTACTGAAGAGAAATGGATCCAGCAAATCACATCAGAAGTGAAAAATATGTTTAGTGAAATCTCTTATCTTCCGAAATAGTCTTTAAATATTGATGTCTAAGATCAAACAGGAAAATCATAGCACAGATCGTATAACACAGAAAGAAGGTAGAACTAGGGTAAGGGCAAACCCTCCTTAGTTATTACATTTAAACATAAAAAACATTTTGTACCTGAAAAGTTAACAGCAAAAGACGGATACCATTCTTCTCAAATGTACTAATCTTAATAATAAAATAAATCTGGTCAGATACAGATCTGTAAACATAATGCACATGATTATACTTTGTTTTGACCTCATGAGGTAAATCTCTGTACAATGCATATATATTCAGATGCACAGTCTACTGTGACACTACTGATAGTTCTGTGCTCATCCTAAAAGCATGCTACCTCTTAGATTTGGGATTTGCAGTAGCATATAGCTACGCAGTTCTTTCTAAAAGTCAGTGGAAGTCAGTCAAATAACTCTTTCAGGCCACCCCCCCCCCCAGGCTTTGTGCTCAAATTATTTGTATGGGTTCAGATCATCTTGGCAATCAAAAGACAGACCCAGGTAACTGTTCTGAGCCATTTCTCACATTTCATGATATTCTGCAGAAATGCCCGCTACGATAAAAGTATATATACTCAAAGGACGGGAAAGGACTGGAGGGTCAAAGGTCTTCTGGCACACAACTAAAACACTCATCTCAATAAGAAAACCTAAAGTTACCTGAATCAATACTTGGTATTGGGTTGACGGTTGGACTTGATGATCCTTGAGGTCTTTTCCAACCTTAATCATTCTATGACTCTATGATTGTGATCAAAACAGTTAAAATGTCAGCAAAAGGAGGATCCCTGTGGAACTGCACATGTATGCTTTTGAATCTGGAAAGTAACCAAAGCCCAGGAAACCCCTAACCTCACAGCAAGACTGAGGAAAGCAAGAAGGAGTTAAATAAGATGCAGAGCAACTACATCTGTGCACGGCTAAAGGGCTGCTTGCGTGGGAAGGGAGCGAAGATTCCTATGCAGTCTTGGTAAGCCTCAGACTAGAAAATTTAAAAATTATCTGGAGGATACTGAAGTCAATAAGTGGTGCATTGGGCTTGGTTTTGATCCCATTTGCCCTAGTTTCTCAGTGGTGTTTTTCACTTATTTTCATACTTTTTCATTGGCATCAGAATTAAGATCTCACGTGCAGAAGCAAATTAGACCGACACATATCTGTGAATACACCATAGCGTCCTTTACCACACCAAGGTAGATCTGATAACTTAAGAACTGAAAATAGATCACTTTAAGAAGCAATAAACTGTATCTTTGGCCTTAACTTCTAGATTAAACTCAGGTAAAATTCCTCATGAAAATCAGTGGGGATACTGCCCACATGGAGATTGCTATGAAAGGCTTAAATTATCAAAGCAGTCAGAAGCAATTCTATAGGGAGCAATTACTCTGTAAAGGCAGCCAATAATCTAGTTACAGGAAATGTATACTACAGATGTGGATTAACACTCACTCACCGTATTTGGAAATGTTAAAGAATATTTTAAATATGAATGCAAAATTACAACCAGAAAAAAATAACAATAATGAAAGCTGAACACTGAGAACCAAATAAATACAATTTTGGTAACCAATTATACAAACTATTTACCACATTAGAGTTAGAAAGATCATCAAGATCAGTAAACTTTCAAAAATACCTGTGGACAACTCACAAATCGAAGAATTAAACAAAGCTGAGAGAACTTAGTTTTTACAATAAAAAGATATTAATTTAAAAAAAAAATCTTGATTCCTCTAGAATGTATTCCATCAGACTAAGTGCACACTTTTGCAGAAACATTATCTACCGCAAGTATACCATTCAGCAAATTTTAACATTCCTGTAGGCTGCAATTCCACTCCGATTCCCTTCTAAGAATGTGCTAGCCTCAGGCACTATAAAAATAACAAAAAAATTACTAAACAGCAGAAATCATATTACAACAAACTTTCCCATCTTTTATCATGTTGTTACTAGCATACATTAAATTTTAACGTTACGGACACACATTTTTATGCCTAGGTCCAATAGAATTTTTCAGATTGATACTAAATTCAGCTGTCACTCTTTCTATCAGAATCCAGAGCGATTCCCAGCTGCGCAATTACCAGCAAATTTTGCAGGCTCAAGACTCATCATACGGAATAAGAAATATCTCCTTTCTGAATAACTAAGATAATCTCCAAAATGTGTTTCAGAAGAAAACTCTTTAACTCAGAAAAGTTTTCCAGGGTAAAGAGAGAAGGCACTATGGATATTAACCGTTGTCTCTCCCAACACTTGTTCCCACAGCTTCTGCTTCTGCCCTTGAGAAGAGCAGCTGTGGAAGAACGGCATGTCGCTGCTCACCACATCTAATTCTTTAATCATCTCTGCCTACTTGCACAACGAAGGTAGATCTCCTTGCTTTCTGCTCCTTTGTGCAGGATTTGGTAGCTGCACAGAATACTCTGCCTGCAGGTCTTTAGAGTACAGACAGCAATCTGAATAAACACCCCTATTTTGTTGAATTTCTTTGATCTCATTTGAATGACCGATGCTTGCTGAACAAATTCCTTATAACTGCTTCCAGGTGTAACTAAAGAAAAAGATACTTCAGCACAAGCCTGAACAGAACAGAAGTATTTTAATTTAATCAGATGGACACACTGGGTTCATGGGAATGCACTTGCACTTCAATAGCGACATTGGTAGGTTGCTGGATTTTCTAAAGAACATTTAGAGGGCTATTCAAGATTATCAGGCACATAAGCGGAATGCAGTTTTCATTCCTAACTCTATTGCTA